>NC_048596.1:94773617-94800978 GCF_003668045.3 Cricetulus griseus | reverse complement strand
ACCACCACTGCTTAAAATGTATGGTTAACTAGTATGGCAACTAAGATGAACCGTGTGTGCCACCACAGCCTGGCTTTCATGGCTAATACTGTACCAAGATTGGTACACTGACCTCCAGGCAAGCTATATTTGTTATATCATGAACATAACATCGCCATAACAAAATCTTTGATTTAATATCTATCCTACCAACAATGCTTGTTGGGGCCATGGTGGTTTGAATTTTTGGGAGTGGCCAACGAACGACTGGTCTGACCTGTAGCCTATTCAAAGAGGAGCTCATGCACAACATTCCATGCAACACAACTGGCAAATAGATAAATACACACATAAATAAATGTTTAAATAAATAAATAAACAATTTCCACTGAATGATTCTGCTATGTTCACCCATGGCTTCCTATCCTAACCATCATCAGAGAGGCTTCCCCCAGCAACTGATGGGAGAAGATGCAGAGACCCACTGCCAGAAATTAGGCAGAGCACAAGGATTCTGGCTTGAGAGCAGAAGGAATGATTGTAGGAGGAAGAGGCTTCAAGGACACCAGGAGAACTTGCCCCACAAGATAAATTAACAGGGCTAAAAGGGTCTCACAGAGACAAAAGAATTAATCAAAAAGACTGAATGGGTATGAGCTAGCTCACCTGCATATATGTTATGGGTGTTTAGCTTTGTGATTTGGTGAAAGCCATAACATGAGGAATGGGCAAATCTCTGATTATTTTGCCTGATCTTGAGACCTTCCTCCACCTACTGTATTGGTCATCCAGCATGAATATGAGGATTGGTGCCTAGTCTTATTGTGTCCTCCTATGCCCCATTAGGTTGATATTCCAGGAAGGCCTAATCTCTGAAGAGAAATGGAGGATGTAGGAAACAGGGTAGAGGTAAGATGTAGCAGTAACTGGGAAAAGTGGAGGAAGGGGAAACTGTGGTGTGAATGTAATGTACAAGAGAAAAACCAATAGGAAGGAAGCAAGGAAGGAAGGAAGGAAGGAAGGAAGGAAGGAACGAAGGAAGGAAGGAAGGAGTAATCCAAGAATGAAAGCAACAGGATTTAAGTGAAATGCTTTCACCCTCATATCAGAATTTCTATCAGTGAGCTGGCATCTGAATATTTGAGAATAGAAACTGCCACCCCTGTTAAAGTTAATTAAGCAAGCTTTATTTCCTAGGCTCAGAACTGGATGTAGAATATGAGAATTTAGAATACAGTGTCGGTTTACTTTACAGGCTCTCTTCTAGAGAACCTTACAAAATGAGATCTTTGTAACATCATGATTTTGAAAGAGATTTTTACAGAAGCTGATAACAGTTTAGATTATTTGACAACTATTTTGGCAAAATCTCAAGGTTCCTTCACAGGATAATATATCACCCTGGAGTAGAGTACTGTGAGTCAATCTTCAATACTGTACCAAAAAGAACAACTTATTCTGACCTTAAAAGAAAATGGCTTTTGACACCAATATTGAATCAGTCTGGGCCATCAGGCCGCCCTGTTCATTCCAAAGAACTCCCAAGTTTATTTCCTCATTTTGTTTTCTTCATTTTTTTTTCTCCATGAAGACTTGAAAGTCCTAGAACTAGCCCTATAGACCAGGCTGATCTGGAACATCCATAAATCTCCCTGTCTGTAACTCTTGGGATTAATGGTGTAGGTTTTCAAGCAAAATCTGATAATGATATCACACCTGAGCTGTCTCATGCTGGTCAATTCTGCAGGTTGTGTAATCACTGATGCCCACATCAGGCTGGAGGCTGTCTGAAAAGGCTCACAGAACACACAGCTCCACAGTCTCTTTTTTTACAATCAGTCAAGGTCACTTGATGGTAGATATCATGTATTCTCTAGGAATTTTGAATGCCCTCACTGAAAAAACAAATGTCCTTGAACCTGCAGCTGTTTGCACTTACAAGGTGTTTAGTCTTGTGATTTGGTGAAACCTGTAACAGGGGTAATGGGTGAATATCTCAACATTTTGCCTGATCTTGAGACCTTTATCCACCCAGTATATTGCCTCATCCAGCATTAATAGGAGGATTGGTGCCTAGTCTTATTGTGTCCTTTTATGCCCCTTTAGGTTGATATTCTGGGAAAGCCTAATCTCTCTTTTAAGTCAATGTTTATTTTAGTTAGAAAAATATTGTTTTCCATGAAAATCCCAGTTCCCTTCTCTCTCTGGTTCTCCCCTTTTACATCCCCCCCACTAAAATGCTACCTATCATATATCCTTTCTTCTATTCTTCCCCTCACTCAAACTTTTTGCTCCCTTATGACCTCTACATCCTTCTTTGCTTCTCATTTTTTTTGTTGCTCCCTCCCCCAATGCCAGTGCTCTCAATTTGCTCAGGGGATATTGACCTTTTCCCCTTCATCAGGGTAGGGGAAATGGTCCCTTCCCTGATGAAGGGACCCTCTTACGTATGCCCCTATTAGGGTCCTCCTCATTTACTGCCATCTCTGAAATGTGGACTGTAGGCAGGTAATCCTTTACTCTATGTCTAAAAATCCATATATGAGTGAGTCCATATCATGTTTCTCTTTTGTGATTGGGTTTCCTTGCTTAGAATGGTTTCTTCTAGTTCTATCCATTTTCCTGAAAATTTCAAAATTGCATTGTTTTTTCCGCTGAGAAGTTCTCCATTGTGTAAATTTACCACATTTCTCTATCCATTCGTTGGCTGACAGGCATCTAGGCTGCTTCCAGTTTCTGACCATTACAAATAGTGCTGCTATGAACATTGTTGAACAGATGCACTTGTTGTATGAATGTGTTTTTTGGGTTTATGCCTAAGAGTGGTATTCATGGATCTTGTAGTAGACTGATTCCCGTTTTCTTGAGGAGTCCCCATACCGATTTCCAAAGTGGCTGTACAAGTTGGCACTGCCACCAGCAGTGGAGAAGTGTTCCCCTTTCTTCACATCCTCTTAAGCATAAACTGTCATTGGTGTTTTTAATTTTGGCCATTCTGACAGGCATAAGATGGTATCTCAGAGTTGTTTTGATTCGCATTTCCCTGATGGCTAAGGATGTTGAACACTTTCTTATGTATCTTTCAGCCATTTTAGATTCCTGTATTGAGAATTGTCTATTTAGTTCTGTACCACACTTTTCAATTGGATTGTTTGGTGTTTTGGAGACTAGCTTCTTGAGTTCTTTGTATATTTTGTAGATCAGCCCTCTGTCAGATGTGGGGTTGGTGAATATCTTTTCCCAGTCTGTGGGCTGCCATTTTGTCTTGCTGACTATGTCCTTTGCCTTACAGAAGCTTCTCAGTTTGTGGAGGTCCCATTTATTAATTGTTGATCTCAGTGTCTCTGCTACTGATGTTATGTTCAGGAATCTGTCTCCTATTTATTAATTGTTGATCTCAGTGTCTCTGCTACTGATGATATGTTCAGGAATCGGTCTCCTATACCAATTAATTCAATGGTATTTACCACTTTGTCTTCCAATAGGGTTAGTGTGGCTGTGTTTAGGTTGAGGTCTTTGATCCATTTTGACTAAAGTTTTGTTAATGGTGATAGGCTTGGGTCTATCTGCATTCTTATACATGTAGGCATCCAGTTATGCCAGCATTATTTTTTCAAGATGTTTTCTTTGTTCCATCATATAAATTTGGATTTTTTTGTCAAAAATCAGGTGTTCCTAGGTGTGTGGTTAATACCGGGTTTTCTACTCTATTCCATTGGTCTACTTGTCTATTTTGGTGCCAATACCATGCTGTTTTCTGGACTATAGCGTTGTAATAGAGCTTAAAGTCAGGGATGGTGATGCCTCCAGAAGTTTCCTTATTTTACAGGCTTGTTTTGGCTATCCTGGATCTTTTGTTTCTCCATATAAAGTTGAGAATTGTTCTTTCAAGGTCAGTGAAGAATTGTGTTGGGATTTTGATGGGGATTGCATTGAATCTGTAAATTGCTTTTGGCAAGATTTCCATTTTTACTATGTTGAACCTACCTATCCAAGAACATGGGATATCTTTCCATTTTCTGGTATCTTCTTTAATTTCTTTATTTAGAGACTAAAATTCTTACAGTACAGGTCTTTCACTTTTTTGGTTAGTGTTACGCCAAGGTTTTTATGTTGTTTGTGGCAAATGTAAAAGTTGATGTTTCTCTGATTTCTTTCTCCACCAGTGTGTCATTGTTATATAGTTGGGCTACAGTTTTTTTTATTTTTGAGTTAATCTTGTATCCTGCCACTTCATTGTATGTGTTTATCAGTTGTTGGAGTTCCCTGTTAGAGTTTTTTGGGTTACTTATGTAGACTATCATATCATCTGCAAATAGTGAGAGTTTGACTTCTTCCTTTCTGATTTGTATTTACTTGATCTCCTTTTGTTGTCTTATTGCTCTAGCAAGAACTTCAAGGACAATATTGAAGAGGTATGGAGAGAGTGGACAGCCTTGTCTTGTCCCTGATTTTAGAGGAATTGTATTGAGTTTCTCTCCATTTAATTTGGTGTTGGCTGTTGGCTTGCTGTATATTGGTTTTATTATGTTGAGGTATGTTCCTGTTATCCCTGATTTCTCCAAGACCTTTATCATGAAGGGGTGTTGGATTTTGTCAAAGGCTTTTTTTGGCTCTAGTGAGATGATCATGTGGTTTTTTTCCTTCAGTCTGTTTATATGGTGGGTTACATTTATCGTTTTTCATATGTTGAACCATCCTTACATCCCTGGGATGAAGCCTATTTGATCATGGTGGATGATTTCTCTAATGTGTTCTTGGATTCTATTTGCCAGTATTTTATTGAGAATTTTTGCATCAATGTTCATGAGAGATATTGGTCTGTAGTTCTTTCTTAGTTGTGTCTTTGTGTGGCTTGGGTATCAACGTTATTAAAGCCTCATATGAAGAGTTTCAAAATGACCCTTCTGCTTCTATTGTGTGGAATACTTTGAGGAGAATTGGTATGAGCTGTACCTTGAATTTCTGGTAGAATGTTGTACTGAAGCCATGTGGCCCTGGGCTTTTTTCGGTTTGGAGGCTACTGATGACTGCTTCAATTTCATTAGGAATTTTAGGCCTATTTAAGTTGCTTATGTCTTCTTGATTTAATTTTATTAAGTGAAATCCGTCAAGAAAATTGTCCATTTCCTTTAGATTTTTGAATTTGAGGAATATAGGTTCACGAAGTATGAACTGATGATTCACTGGATTTCATTTGTGTCTGTTGTTCTGTCCCCTTTTTCATTCCTGCAAAGTATTCATTTCCATATCATATTCCCATTCTTTTTCCCTTAGAAAGCATTTGACACTTAGCCATTTCTATCCAACCCTGTTTAAATGAAAACAAACATTCATTGACAATATTTGAGAATTTGGGCATCGTTCTTTCCAAACTGCTTCCTATTGTTGGGGTTGGGGGCGGGGCGGTGCTGTCAATCCGAGTGGGATCCTGAGAAAACCCAGAAAGTGTCCAAATCCTGGCTGTAATAGTATGAGGTATGAGGCTGCATCGTCCTAGCAGTTTTGGATGTAGAGTCACCTGAGACACTGCTTCAGGGGTTCTTGCTTGATCAAACCATATTCTTCAGGAAGGAATCCACAGGTTTTCATCTTCTGTGGAAACAAAAGCAGAATTTTCTTCCAAAGTAACATGTTCTTAGACTTAAATTTTAAAGTAAAGACATTTTAAAAATATATATGTTGGATTAATCCAGCAGCACTTGTAATCAAATGTTTATTAGCAGCTGTTGATCCTTCATCAGCAGTCAAATAATTAAAAAACACAAAAACATACAGTATCCAGATTCTCAGGGTATGTTGTATCTCTACCTGGCGTTTTATTTTTTTTTTAATTATTATTTCTCAATTTCTTTTACTGTCATTTTTTTCATTTTTTTTGAGACAGGGTTTCTTTGTGTATTTTTGCCTGTCCTGGAATTCACTCTGTAAATTAGGTTGGCCTTGATATCATAGAGATCTACTCAGCTCTGCCTTCCAAGTGCTGAGATTAAAGTTGTGTGCCACCACACCTAGCTACTCTATTTCTTCTTTTTATAAAGGAATTTCTCCATCCTTTTCACTTTCTCTCCCAAGCCTACACATATTTTCAAACATACTATAGAAGATTTATAGTTTTGTGTCTCTGAATCTGTCTTTATTTTATAACTCTATATTTTTCTGGTCACAAAATTTTTATCTGCTAAAAGCATATCTAAGATTAAAGTGGCAGCTGGCTCCATTTTATTCCTTGGCTTTCTGAGAGTCTAGCTTCATTTCCTGCTTCCTGCTTATTACCATTACTGTGGAGTTTCTATGTACATGCCAACACCAAGAAGCATGCTGCTGGCATTTAATTGTTTGGTAGCAGGGCATCTTCAAAGCATCCCTTGCTTTTGCCACTAATGCTGAGTCAGGAAGCTTTCCTTAAAGGAGACATGAGTCTCTGCTTGTCTCTAGCAAAAGCCCAACCAAGAAAATGATATTACCAAGAAGCTGTGCTTGCCTCTGTTCTTTAGTTTTTAAAATCCATTTTTAAGATTTCATCAGGTTTTACATGAAAATTCTCACCCGATGTCTAGGAGTTTCGATGGAGTTTCTTCTCCAGCTTTGTCCCATATCAGCTTAGCACCAAATAAACACATATAGGTTTATAATAATTGATAAACTGTTTGGCTGGTGGCTTGGGCTTCTTACTGACTATCAATCTCTCTTAATTATTAACCCATTACTATTAACCTATGTATTATCATGAGGCTGTAGCTTATCCATAATCTGGCATGTAACACCTTTGGCAGCATCGTGTCTACCTAGTGACCTCTTTACCTTTACTCTACCCAGAATTCTCCTCACCCAGTAGCTCTGCCTATACTCTGTAGGGAGCCGTCCCTGCATTCTCCATTACAAGATGGTGCCTGCATCCAGCAGGCACCGAATGTAAACAAGTTTGTGCGCAGGCACTGGGTAACTTTCCATCCCTTGTTCCCTGCCTCTCCCGTGGCGTCATATGGTCCGATGAACTGCAGCGAGTCTGGGGGTAACACGTCCGAGGCGGCGTTTGCCAGCCTTTATAAGGGATGGGTTCTTGGGAGTTCGGGGTCTCCGCCCTGTAAGCTTATGCTCTCTCTCTCAAGATGCATTAAAGCTTTACTGCAGAAGGATCCGAGTGTCCTGTGTCGTTCTTGCTGGCGAGACGATCGCGCGGGACATCTGGTACCAAAACCTGGGAACTTGTTAACATCGCCGGCACCGCGGAGACCCCTCGGAGGACAGGGCGGATTCAGAACTGCAGGGTGTTAAGTTCGGAGAGGTATGCTTAATCCTGATACCTTTTTATTTTAAACTTTGTCCTTAATTGGTCACCACCATGGGATGGGTCAGTAAATGCCTTAACTCTAGTCTTCATTCTTCTTTTGTTCATATTGGTCTTATATTGTGCTCATCGTGGCTGGTGTTTCAGTTCGCGACCAAGCTTACCCCAGGTAGCTGCCAGCATAATGGGCTCTTCAAAACAGAGAGACCTAATTAAAAACTGTCTAGAGGATGAGGCTTGCTGTCCCACGATAGCAGAGAGTCAAAAAACGCTTAAAGAGGTACAGGATAATATATCAGAAACCGAACAAGATGAGAGATTAGGAGCTCAAAAAAGGAAGGACATGTCTAAGAAAAAGGGCCCTCGCCAGGATACAAAAAAGGGGGGAGAGACGATAGGGGATGACCAGTCACACCCCGGTAAATTTAAGAGACCTGTTAATCCACTGGGTGTACTTCCATCAGCACCCCCATTACAAAAATTTGGTACCGACTCCTTTTTACCATTAGAGGAGCGGAGGAAACTGTAGATGGCTTTCCCAGTCTTTGACAGGGGAAAAGGCCACACATGTTATCCAACACTGCTTGGAGGCCTGGGGTGCCTGGGGAAAGCCTCATATCCTAAAGTTGCTCAAGTAATTTATGTATGCTTGTTTTAAAATGTTCTGTTTCCTGGTAGCCATTTTGCTGAAGTTAAAAAAGGATACTTAAACCGCCATCTTGACTAAAGATGACCGCATGGAAATTAGAGGTACCATCTTAGAAACAAGTTTTTCAATTAAGATTTAAAATGTTAATGCTTCTATATATTGCAGAAAGACCTTAAGGGAATTTAAATTTCTTTTTAAAACCAGTTTTCAAATGTTTGGTTTTATTAATGTTTGTACTTAAAGAGCTTCAATTTAAAATTATTTTTAAGCAAAGCCTGACAATGTAAAGTTCTTGTTTTATAAAAGATGCTAATCTATTATAAGATGTTACAGTTTATGTTTTTAGAAGTTAAATTTAGGATGTTGATAACACACACCTTTAAGCTCCGGGTGTTGGTGGCACACGCCCTTAAGTTTAGGGCATTGGTGGCACACGCCTTTAATCCCAGCACTTGGGAGTAAGAGGCAGATGGATCTTTATGAGTTCAAGGCCTGCCTGGTCTGGCAGATTGAATTCCAGGACAGGCTCCAAAGATACAAAAAAAACCTGCCTCAGAAAGAAGTTAAGCTACTGTTTAAGAAATATAATGTAGCTCTATATAGTTTTAAGTTCAACTGTATTACAGAAATAAGACTTTACCTAGCCACCTGTGTGCTTCTTAAAAACAGATAATGGGCCGGCTTATACCTCTCAAAAGTTCCGGCACTTCTGCAGACAGATGGAGGTTACCCATCTTACTGGCCTACCTTATAACCCTCAGGAACAAGGCATTGTGGAACGTGCCCATCGCACGCTTAAGTCTTATTTAATCAAACAAAAGGAGGGAATGGGAGCATCCTTACCCTCGGTGCCAAGAGTTGCAATATCCATGGCACTCTTTACCCTTAATTTTCTAAACATTGACGCTCAGGGCCATACTGCGGCCGAGCGCCAGACCTCAGAACTTGAAAGGCCAAAGGAAATGGTAAAATGGAAAGATATCTTAACTGGTCTTTGGAGAGGCCCGGATCCTATTCTCATAAGATCCAGGGGAGCTATATGTGTTTTTCCACAGGACGAAGAGAATCCCCTGTGGATCCCGGAAAGACTCACCCGAAGAGCTCCTTCGGACCCTCAAAAGCCGGAACTCCACCTTCTCCCCGGGAGTTGAGAGCTGCTATTATCCAGATTAACTCCATGCACCTTGACCTGTCCTTGACAGAGGGATTGTCATCATGGATCGCTTCAGCTGTCTCCTATTTTAAGGAATGGGTGGGGGTGGGATTGTTTGGTGCAGCCGTTTGCTGCGGATTGGTGTTGTTTCTCTGGCTGGTCTGTAGGCTCAGGGCTCAAACTAAGAGAGACAAGGTGGTTATCGCCCAAGCGCTTGTAGCTTTGGAACAAGGGGCTTCCACTGACATTTGGCTAACAATACTAAAGCAATAGGCCACCGGCCAGACAGCTCTTGCACACCCGGAGCCTAGGATCATTGCACAGGGTAGAGTGTCTGGCTTGAGCAGCCCATGAGGGATGTCAAGCAAGGCATCGCACAGAGAGTTGCCCAGTATGCAGGCTTCTCTGGGGGGCATGTTGTCCTGCATAAGGGTTGCCTGCCCTAGTCTCCCTTTCCCAGAAAAACGGCAGAGGACAGGTCGAGAGTGCTTCGGGTCAAGCTAACAGCCTAATGGTGACTCTCGTACACAGTCTTAATGTTTGATTGGAAAGTTACAACTTCTGCCTCTATCCCTCAACATATGGGTGACCTATTTGCTTGTAAAAATATGAAGCCTTATCATTAATTAATAAAAAAGGGGGAGATGTAGGGAGCCGTCCTTGCATTCTCCATTACAAGATGGCGCCTGCATCCAGCAGGCACCGAATGTAAACAAGTTAGTGCGCAGGCGCAGGGTAACTTTCCATCCCTTGGTCCCTGCCTCTCCCGTGGCGTCATATGGTCCGATGAGCTGCAGCGAGTCTGGGGGTAACACGTCCGAGGCGGCGTTTGCCAGCCTTTATAAGGGATGGGTTCTTGGGAGTTCGGGGTCTCTGCCCTGTAAGCTTATGCTCTCTCTCTCAAGATGCATTAAAGCTTTACTGCAGAAGGATCCGAGTTCTTGCTGGCGAGATGATCACGCGGGACAATACTCCTTGCCTAACTACTGGCCAATCAGTGTTTCATTTGTCAACCTATAAGAGAAACATATATACAGAAGAACATCCCCCATCAGGTTTGGATTCAGAAGGGAGGATGGATAAGTGAAGATCTGCAGTTAGACTACCTGCTTCTCTGCCTGGAGTGTTAAATGTTTTTGAAATATATAGTACCTATCTATGTTTCTGACAAAACATTTAAATTTTTAATTTAATTGTTATCAATCATCATAATGCAATAAAGAGATTTATAACAGGGCTAGTCTGTGTTCTATTTTTTTATTTTAAAATTTCATTTTACATTCCAACCAAAGTTCTCCCTCCCACCCTGCTCACCTTTTCCTCAACCACTCCTCCCAATTTGCAAGAGCTTACATGGGGAGTCAACAAAGTCTGGAATATTAAGCTGAGGAAGGGTCAAGCCTCTACCCCAGCTAAGACTGAGCATAATATCCCACCATGGAGAAAAGGCTCCAACAATTTAATCTACCAAGGATGAAAAATGCGCCTTATTGAGTATTTACACACACCTGTAATAACATTCTAATTAATTGAAATCTGCTCTTATTTTACATGAACCTAGAGAAAATACATATGTAGAAAGTAATTTTGTCACAGTTTCTCATTGTTATTGAGATTTTTAAAAATCACATATTCTAAAGCTAATATTTCTAGCAGATTGAATTTGAAATCAGTACTAAATGGGTTTCCCTTTGTTCAGACTTTCAAGGAAGCAGCCAATATGTGATTCCTGGAGAACCTTGAGGAATTCCTAGAAGCCAGCTACATAGCTGGTAGACAACTTCTCTCACTATTGCTCAGCATTCATTTCCTGACAATAAACAATTGACTTTCTAATATTTAAGATTGCCTATTTGATACACATGCTTTTGTTTAATAGTCAAACTCATGTTGTCTGCTCCCTTCAATAAGCTTCATGTTCTTAAGGTTCATGGTTGCTGCAGCCCTTACTTCATGACTTTGGAGGCTTCATTGTGCTTCATTTTCTGAGATTTATGCTATTAACTTGAATCTTTAATAATAGTATGATTTTTGTGCTAAATTTAGAATTGCTTTTATTCTTTAAATACACCAAATGTACATACATATAAAAACAAACGCAGCCCAAAGAAGGTACTAGAAGGAAAACTCCAACTACAGGAAGTTATCTGCATCCATAAAAACACAGGCACTAGATAATCTCACACCAGCAATAACCAAAGAAGGCAAACACACACACACACACACACACACACACACACACACACACACACACACATACCACTGCCACCACCAAAATAACAGGAATTAACAATCATTGGTCATTACTATCCCTTAATATCAATGGATTCAATTTGCCAATAAAATGACACAAACTAACCTATTAGATATGAAAACAGGATCCATCATTTTGCTGCACATAAGAAACATACTTCAACATCAAAGATAGGCATTACGTTATAGTAAAGGGTTAGAAAAAGATTTTTCAAACAAATGGACCCAGTGTAACTATCCTGATTGGGAAATAATCAAAGCAGTGCTAAGAGGAAAGTTCACTAAATGGCTTCATGAAAAATTTGGAGACATCTCATACAAGTGACTTAACAGCACACCTGAAAGCTCTAGAACAAAAAGAAGTAAACACACCCAAAGAGAATATATGGCAGGCAGTGGGGCATGTGAGCCACAACTAAGTTTGAGTATTGGGTGAATGCCTGGAGATTTAGTTGGCAGCAGAGACATCTGGCTGCTTGTGCTATGTGTGTCTGTCTGACTTCATTCCAGGGGAGAGCAGCCTTATATACAGACTGACAGTACAGTGGAAAACCCCAGGTGTGATGAGAGTCCATGTT
The DNA here is from genome assembly GCF_003668045.3 of Cricetulus griseus. Taxonomy (NCBI): domain Eukaryota; kingdom Metazoa; phylum Chordata; class Mammalia; order Rodentia; family Cricetidae; genus Cricetulus; species Cricetulus griseus. Next base: position 94,789,075 of record NC_048596.1, on the reverse strand, counting down.
TTCCCAGGTGTCACAACTAGAGGTCAATGCCTGTCGGACAAGGCTGGGGCTGTAAACCAGGATTAGAGACTAGGATGCACTTGCTAATTCACAGAGACACCTATGGGGGCTGGGATCCAACATAATCAAACTGAGGATTGAAATCAACAAAATAGAAACAAAGAGAACAATACAAAGAATCAATGAAAAAAGAGTTAGTTCTTTAAGGAAAACCAACAAAATAGATAAAACATTATCAAATCTAATAAAAAGGCCAAGAGAGAATATTGAAATCAACAAAATCAGAAAAAACAAGGGGGACATAAAATCAGACTCTGAGGAAATACAGAGAATCATTAGGTCATACTCCAAAAACTTGTACTCCACAAAATAGGAAAATATAAATGAAAGGGAAATTTTCTGGATAGATACCACTTACATAAGTAAAATCAAATTTTGATAAAAATATAAATAGAGGAATATCTCCTAAAAAAACAGAAGCAGTCATTGGAAGTCTCCCAATCAAAAGAAAAAAAGGCCCAGGGCCAGACAGGTTTGGTGCAGAATTCCAACAGACATTCAAAGAAAAGCTAATACCAATACTATTCAAATTATTCCACAGAACAGAAATAGAAGGAACATTGCCAAGGAACTTTTTTCTATGAGGCCATAGTCACCCTGATACTCAAAGTACAGAAAGATTCAAGAAAGAAAGAACATTACAGACAAATTTCACTCATGAACATTCATGCCAAATTATTCAATAAAATGCTGGAAAATGTGGTGATATTTTGTTGATGATCTAATAAAGGTTGTCTGAAGATCAGATTGCAAGGTTGGCAACAGCCACAGAGGCCAGGCAGTTGTTGTACATACATTAATCTAAGCACTTATAAGGCAGAGGCAGATGGATCTCTGTGAGTTCAAGGCCACCCGGGGCTACTCCAGATTGATTTGGTCTAAAGGAGAAACTGCTCACACTTGTGATCCCAGCACTTGATATGATACACCTTTAATCCCAACACTAGGGAGGTGGAAACAGGTGTGATATGGCTGGGCATAGAAAGGAATATAAGGCAGGAGGAGACAGGATCTCATTGCAGTCTGAGGTTTGGTGAACAGTGCAGTCAGAGGAACAGTGGAGTTTGGAAATGCAGTATGAGCCAAGGATGGCCCCTTTGCTCTGAGGTAAAGGTAAGTGGCTGACCTTCAATTTTAACCCCAATATCTATCTCTGTTTTTTATTACATTTACCAACTAGAATTTGTGCTACATCTGGCAGGCCAGAGCTGCACCAAGGCTCCTGATGGAGCCACTGCCCAGCTGGCTAGTTTTTCTTTTTTTTCTCTGTTTCAGATTATCCTGTTGTATCTTCTCTAAAAACAGTCTGCAGTTTCTACCCAAACTCCAGAAGCACCTAGGCTCCAAATACCCCAGGACTTAGCTGCCCTAGGTGGTCTGTCCTTCAGCCACTCCTGACAGAAGTTTTTTTCCACATAACTGTGTGCAAACTTTATAGATCAAGACACAAAATATCACTTGGGCATGATCAGGATACCTGTGACCAAGCACAAGCCACTGTGGTCATGAATCTGTGACGTGGCTCAAGAAGCTGCTGGTTCGGTGGTACCTCTTAATCAAGGTTTCTCCCTACAATTCCCCTTTTAGTCTAAAGAAGATTAAAACTTAACAGTGTAAATTATATGTAATTAACAATTATAAAGTTGAATTACAAGAAAATACAATAAACTACTTATATCACATCCTTAAGTATATCTATTCCAACTGAACTCTAAAGTCATGTTAAAGAGATGTCCAAGCCTGAACACCTCATTTCAAACCCATACCTAAACAATAGGAAATTAGCCGTACCTGGGTATACATTATCCTTAGTGACAACAGTGGGGAAAGGGAGCATAGTATTCTCCAGATTAGTTCCTGCTGAAATGGGACAACGATAGCCTTGTGAGGTTCTGTAGGAAGAAAATGTTAAAGTTGTGAAAGTCTTGAGTGGATTATATCCAGTCTGTGTTTGGTGGGAGATGCCTGAATGAAGGTCTAGGTTAAGTCCTCATCTTGATTGAAGTACTTTTGTTCACTGAAGTCAGTTCCCAAAACATTGCAAGAGTGTCAGTTCAAAGGAATCAAGTTGGATCCTGTCGACTTGTTGAGGTAGGGACCATTTTCTTTCCGGAGAGTTCAAGGACTGTTGGTAGGAAGTTTTTCATTGGCTGTGGGAAACTTAAACATAAATATTATCAGAGATATCTTAACATTTATATGTATGCATGCCAGGAAAGGCAACAATAAGGAAAATAATAATTATCATGGAATTTACACTTTTAGAGAAAGAGCCAAGAATAGACAAATGACAGTCCCCAAATGTTTCTCTTATTCTGTCTTACATCAATTGGCTTCTTGATATAGTATAGAAACTCTGAATTTTAACAACATTTTTGGATTTTGAGGAGGAGAGCCAAAGCCAACTCTAAAACCAGAATTGGTTTAATTGAATAGGGACTAGGAGATAAATAGAAGCAGATATCATATATAAAGACATTTTTAGAGTTCACTATATGACAAATTATGTAAGTGTGATGGTTCTTTTGGATAGCTACCTTCTCTTCTTTATGTATCCAACCATGCAGTGTCTTTTTGCTTTCTAGAGATGAGTTTCCCTGTGAAGATAAAAATAAAACATCTCCCTTGTCTTTGTGAGGCTTCTATACAGTGTATGAGGTAGACCTTTGTGGATGAACTGTCATTTCTTCTGATCCAGATGGTTTGATTTTTTAACACTAATCTTGTTCAACTTTGATGGTATCCAAAATTAAAGTATCTACCCATGCAGTATCCTTTGACTTCTCGAGATGAGTTTTCCTGTGAAGATCAAAGCAAATACTTCCCTTTCCTTTGGGAGGTTTCTAGTTAGTTTATGAGATGTAACTTAGTAGACTATCACCACATTAAATCACATGCAAGAACACATCAGAGAGATCATCCATCATAACTAAGTGGGCTTCATTCCAGAGATTCAGGGATGGTACAACATATGACAGTCGGTCAATGTAATCCTTCATATAAACAAAGGGAAAGAAAAAAATTCATGATCATCTTGTTAGATGCTGAAAATGTTTTTGAAAAAGTCCAACACCCCTTCATGATTAGTCTTGGAGAGATCAGGGATACAAGAGTAAAAACATTTATAAAGGGGAGTCATAAATAGATTGAAAACAGGTAGTTAAATAAGGAAGAGTACTCACCCAAGGGAGACAGTGATCAGGTTTGCACAAGAGTAGTAGGGACCTACAAGATGCCTCCTAGTCAGCTCAGCCAGGCACAAGAGAAAAGGGCCCAGGTGCACAACTCCCTGCTACTTAAACCCTTTTATATCACTCAGTAGAACACCTGTCATTTCTCCTCATTGTGAGTTTTTCCTTATCAACTCAAATATTGATGAATTTTGATGGTATCCAAAGTTTTTCTTCTTCTGTGGAAACAAATGGAAAACCCCTTCCCCAAGGTAACACATGTCCTGGCTTCCATACAGAGCTCAGTACAACTTTGCAGTATACCAGCAGATTCAGTTCAGCATTTCTTTTCTGTAGTCCAGTGTCTTTGGCTGTTTGTCCTTTCTCATTGGCATTAAGAAACTTAGTGTTAACAAAGCATTATGCAACCTATGTTTTGGGGGTTTTTATTTTCCTAGCCTGTTTATGGAGCACCTCCTTTAGAGTTCTGTTAGATCTCTCAACCCCTGCTTTTCCCATATGATTGTGTGGTATACCGGAGACATGGTTTATGTTATAATATTTGAAAAACTTCCAATTTTGTGGAGATATATGCTGGAGCATTTTCAGTTTTTATTTGTGCAGGTATACCCATAACCACCATCACCTCTAGCAGGTATGTAATAATGGAATCGGCTTTCTCTGAGTTAAGAGCAGTAGCCCACTGGAACCCTGAGAATGTATCTATAGTATGTTATGAAAAATCTTTCTGCCAAAAGCTGCTGCACCCCACCGCCATGTGTACACTTTACGCCAGCCCCCTTCCCGAGTTAGAGCCCAAATGAATACACAGAAACTTGTATTAGGTACAAAGCTGCTTGGCCAATGACTAGGATTCTCATCTGCTAGCTCAGTTTTAACTATCATAAATCTATATATTTTATAAGACTTACCTTATCGGACACCTTATTGGCTTCCCTCCTTGCTGTGGATCACATCGTGCCGCTGGAGCAGGAGTGGAGGGGAAAAGCGGGCCCTTCCTGTTTCTCCTTCGCTTAAATATGAGTCTCCTTGCTATGTCACTTCCTGCCTGGTTCAGCACTTCTCTACTACATTTCCCAGAATCCTCTTTGACTCCTAGTCCCGTCTACTTGCTGTCTCATTGACCAAACAGTATTTTATGTAACAATCAATAAGATAAACATACACAGTACATTCCCCATCAATAGTATGATGCACATATTTCAAATTTCCATATTCTGCAAAGTGAAAGCCATTCGTCATACCTCATTTCTCTGAATGCTCTTAGGTTTACAGCTTGTTGGCAATAGAGTCTGATTATAAAAAGAACAAGTAGCAGTTTCTCACCATCTCCTTGGCTTGTTGCCAAGTGATGGAGAAGTCCTTTTTCAAACATTTGTAATTTACTTCATGTTTCTTGTGACATTCTTAGGCTTCTGGCACACTGAAAATCAATAAACAATGAATCTCATCATTGCCTTGTGCTAGTGGGCCTGGCAGACCTGTATGGCATCAAATATGTGTTCTTTAAAAGCCTTGTGGCACACTGGAAGACAAATGTCACACAATCTCAATTTTATGTGTAACCTAGAAATGATGAACTTATGGGAACAAAGAGCAGGATGTGGCTATTAGGTTTCAATGTGGGTCTTTTAACAATGGGGAAACGATTGGTTTTAGAATATAAACTGCAGTTGGACAAAAGGCATGGACTCTGTGATGTTTTGAGGTCTACCAAGAGCATGATAAATATGGTTGATAACCATATGTTATATCTTAAAAGTTGTGAGATAGTATACTTTAAGTGTTCTCAAAACAAAAATGATGAATATGTGTGATATAACATGTTAATTGGATTAATTTAGCCATACCATTATGAACATACTCTATTATGTGTCATAATTGTGTAAATGACATTATTTATGAGCTAAATAAATGAATGGAAAAAACTCACTGTAATGCCATATGGTTTTAATGGCATATCCATGACTGCTTCCACTAAGAAAGAGCTGTGTTATAGTTTGATAACGAGCCTGTATGACAATTTTAATATTTTCTCTGGAGACATTACTGTTAATGGACAAAACATGATATGTTTGGGGCATCACAGGTAGAATTCCGATAGGTGTCTGATGGAGAGGGTATAAGTTTATCAGTGAGAAAACAAGATCTATATTTAGAACACATTTGAGCAGGGTATGGCCAGCTCTCAAATTGTCCTAAGTGTTCCCTGATGAGTCATAGGAAGGTAGGCATACTTTCTGGAACTTCTTGATTTGTCAACATCTACTTCCCAAGGCTGCTCAAGTTCAGTTTCATAACTTTAACATATGTTATGCATACATCCCAAAGTTTACTAAAATATATCAAGGAAACAAATTCTGAACTTTATATGTTAAATTACATATTGAAATGTAATTCATTTGAATACATTTTCTATAGTCGCATCAGTTTAGTTAAAATGCACTGATTCTCCACATTTGCCATTCCATACTTTGTTACTAAAGTATCACTTTTTAAAATTTTTACTTTCATAGGTAGCCTTTGATCATATTTAAGGTACATTGAAAGTTGGGATTAAATGTTATCAGAAGTGAACACATTTCAGATCTGGAATCATGTAACAGCACCAACAGTTTAGTATCACCCTTAGGTAAATGGAAGTGCTTCATCTACACAAAGTGAATACAGTGAGCAGCAATCCATTGAAGTAGTAAGGCTTTCCTTTAGAACAGCTATCAATGCCAGAATCTCAAAGAATATAGTTTTTCTGGTCATGAACAGATCACAGAAAGTGTTACTGAAGCAAACCACTTGGTAGTACCAGCCTTGCTTGCACAGAGCCTAGAATTTGAACCCCAGCACCATATTAACCAGAATGAGTAGTGGAAGTCTGTCACCTCAAAACACAGGTTATAGTCATAGAAGATTCAGAAACTCAAGGTCATTGCAATTGCACAAGGAGATGAAGGCCAACCTGGGATTCATGCAATATAAGTCATGGGTCTCACCCCATCCCATATGCAATATAGCTTCATCATTTAGCAGATAGTGTTAGTAAATGATAAACTAGGAGTAATTGCTCCTCTGGAAACATGAATTTGTATGATATTGGTAGTATTTGCTAACCTAATACATCAACAAATACTTACACAGAAATCAGCCATGCTCCAGGTCTTAGAAACTTCTAGAAATCCCAACCAGAGACTCTTCTATATCACAACATCCTCATTTAGCAGGATCCTCTTCTGGTTTTGTGATGGCGTATGTTCTTCTGTGTATATGTTTATCTTATTGGTTGATGGTTAAAACACTGTTGGCAAAGAGGGCAGCAACATAGGTGGGACTAGGGTACAATGAGCATTCTGGGAAGTGTAGGCAGAGAGGACCATCATATGATTCCAGGAAGTGACACAGCTGGGCAGAAACTGCCACTAGATAGACATAAAAGTCCAGAGGTCTGTTCAGTCAGACAGGAAGTGACATAGCTGGGCAATATCAGGATAAAAGCAGGGACAAACAGGAAATTGCTCTCTTTTCTGCTGAGACACTGAACATTAACAATGAATAAGGCAATGGAGTTGCAGGTCCAGCATTCCCCGGTAAGCCAATACCACATGGAAATACATAGATACAGGTTAATAATTAAGACAAAGCTAGCCAATAAGAAACCCAAGCCACCAGCCAATAGCTTTGTAATTAATATAGCATCTGTGTGATTTTTTGGAGCAGAGAAGGGCAGTGGGACCAGCAAGCCCAGAAACATTCATGTTACAGTTTTGCTCTAATTTTTCCAAAGGAAAATGGTATAAAGTATAACTGCTTATTAATTGTGTAAGTACTACATATATTTTTACAGTTATGATGTAATATGATAGAGCTATGAAAAAATTAAAGGGATATTTGTGACTTACAATATGTTTGTATATACACACAATAGTATACTTGACAAAGATTGACATTATCAGGTATTAGTGAAGATGTGAAGCAGTTGTAATATTCAAACATAATTAGTGGAGATTTAAATAGTAAAATCATGTATTATGGTACTGAGGTTTGAAACAGGGGCCTTGTTCATGCTAAGCAAGTACCCCAGATTTGACTCTGTCCTAGAACAATCACTTGGAAGAACATGTGATAAATTTGTTGAAAATTTAGAGATAGCTCTACTATATAGTCTGTTTCTATTTAAAAGACTAAATCAAATGTGTATTCTACACAAAGGTTGGGCTTTGCATGTTCAGTGTAGGCTAATGTGTACCAGTGGTAAGTAGGATATGAATGAATATCCATTAATATAGGGACTGAATGAATTGTGGCCCAATACAATGATAAACATGAAAACAACTAGTCACAAAACTCCAAATTCCAGCCAAGAAACTATTGTCATTGACAACTGGTGGACAAGGGAAAGGCCATTTTCATCATGGATAGGGTCCTGAGAGGCTATGTTAATGCTCCAGGAGATCGGGCTGTTCTGGAACTTGGCCCTATCCCCATGCACATAATAACAATGCCCAGTGGGTTCTTTCAAAAAAGGAACACTGATTCCCATTTTCCAATTCCCTTTAAGGATATTGATGACTACCTTAAATGTCATCCTAAAGTCTTCATCCAGTAGCTGATGGATGCAGAAGCAGAGACTCACAGCTTAGCACTGAGCCAGCTGAACTCCTAGAATCCAATTGTAGAGAGGGAGAAGTAATGAGCAAAGGGGTCCAGACCATGCTGGGCAAACACACAGAAACAGCTGACCTGAGCAAGTGGGAGCTCATGGACCCCAGCCTAACAGCTAAGAAACCAGCATAGGACTGAACCAAAGTCTCTGAATGTGGTGTCAGTTAGGAGGCCTGGGCAGTCTATGGGACCTCTGGCAGTGGAACCAATATTTATCCCTAGTACACGAGGGACTTTGGGAGCCCCTTTTTTTATGGAGGGATACTCTTTCACCTAGACATAGTGGGGAGGGCCTAGGAACTGCCACAAATGATGTGACAGACTTTGATAATCCCTCATGGAAGATTGGAGAGTGTAGGCAGCATTGGATGCCTTGGTTGGTTTGGGGGATGGGAGGTTGGGAGAGAGAGGGAACTGGGATTGATATGTAAAATAAGATTGTTTCTAATTAAAATAAATTTTATAAAGAAAATCAGTATATGAAATTGGAATTAATAGTGGTGGAGATATGGAGAGGTATTGGAGGGGAAGGATTGGAGGATGAATTTGATTATTTATATTTCTAATTATTTCTTGACACTGTTTTACAATGAGTTTAGTTTTGATCATATACATTCTCCCTCATCCAATTCTTCCCAGATTCAGCCACCACTTCCCATCCTACCTAACTATCATGTTTTCCCACTAAGGCTATTTTGTGCTGCCTAAACTTTTTTGGATAGGTGGACTTCCCCTGCAGTAGTTGATTCCATGCTATTAGAGAAAATGGTCTCGTGGTTTCCTGGAATCTAAGAATTTCCAATAGCTACTCAGTTTCAGGTAGAACTATATTTCCAACTCCTTTTTCTATGCTGGAAACTGGTCTGGTTTAGCCTTGCACAGGTCTTATGCATGCTGTCAACTGCTTTACGTGCATGTGAACAGCTACCCTGCTGTATCCAGAAGATACTGTGTTCTTTTAGTTATCCACTGCCTCTAATGCTTATATAGTCCTTCTGTACTTCGTTTTTGTAATGAAACCTGAGCCATTGGAGATAGGGGTTGATCATTCTGCAGTCTTTTATTCTCTAAACTTTGGCCAGTTGTGGGTCTCTGTTTTTATTGCCATCTACTACAAAGAGAAGCTTCTCTGATATCGATTTAGATGTGCCTTCATCTATGGGAAAATGGTCAATAATTAGGAGTTTGTTCAATCTTATGTCTGTTTACCAGGATGATAATAGTAGGGTATTTCCTAGTGTGGTAGTTTGAATGTAATAGGCCCTCATAATCTCATAGGGAGTTGCACTATAGGGGGTAAGACTTTCTTGGAGTGGGCATGTTGAAGTGTATCACTGTGGGAGAATGCTTGGTGGTTTCCTATGTTCATGATACTGCCCAGTGTCTTCATCATCTTTTTTTACAAGCAGGATGTAGAACTCTCAGCTTCTGCAGCACTATGTCTGCCTGCATGGTGCATGTTCCCCACCATAATGATAATGGACTGAAATTCTGAAACTATAAGCAAGTCCCTTCATAAATGTTTTCCTTATAAGAGTTGCTTTGGTCATGGTATCTCTTCACAGAAATAAAAACCCCATATAAAACAGGAGTAGATACCAAGGACTAGGGTTTTGCTGTGAGAAGACTAACCAAGCATTTTTGGAGTATTATGGACTTTGGGACTATGGATGAGAAAAGCAGATGAAAGTTTTAAGTGCAGTTTAATGGGCCATCCTAGTGGGAGCACTGAAGACAGTGGTGCTAAGTGTGATTTGATGAACATGGTGGTAGGGCTCTCTCAAGACATTTTAGAGGAGAATTTTAGTATGTTGTGTAGAGATCATTCTTGTGATATTTTGGTAAAGAAAGTGTACAAAGCGTCTGCCTGGGCCTGATGTGAAGAGTTTTGGATTAATACAGTTGCAGAAGAAACTCAAAACAGTCTAGTATAAAAACTCTGTTTTCTGGTTACTAGTGCTAACTCTAATGAAGATTTTTAATGAAAATGAGCAAGGAAAACAGAGTACATTACAAAATGTAAATTTTGAGGGGGAAAAGAGTACATGAAAGTACTAGAGCTAAATCCTGTGTTCAAGGAGATAAATGGATTAAGAATTGAAGAAAGAAAGTAGTGGTCTCAGGGCAAGATCACTCATAGGTAAGTTTCCAATGAGTGAAAAGGAATTGAAGAAAAATTTAGAGGCAGTTGAGATGGTGCATGCCTTTAATCCCAGTGCTGGGAAAGCAAAGATTTATGGACCTCTGAGTCTGAAAGCCAGCCTTGTCTACACAGCAAGTTTCAGGACACCATAGCTTAGGTAACAAAGGACAGAAAGTTCGTGAAGATGTAACTGACAAGGGGGCCATATTCCAGCCCCATCAGGCAGCACAAATCGGCAACTTTAGAGTTAAGAATACAAGAAATAGCTTATAGAATTTCTCTCTGCCTAAAAACAGACACTGAGGTCAGGCATGTGTCTGGAGTGTCCCTAAATGGAGACGTAGTAGAGAGGCCATTGTGGGAACTTGTGAATGTGAGGTGTGGATTGCCTTGGAAAGCCCAAGATAATAGAGATACTAGAATCATGAGATACCTGTGGAGGACAGCTGCTAAAGGAAGGGGAACCAGCCCGAGAGCAAGAAGTGTGTTGCAATCATCAAAGCTGATTGGAGTTGGAGATTTGAAGAGTTTTTCAACATCAGATAAGAACATGCAAAGAATCTCAAAGGAATGTGGGTCTTTGCATCTCCTAGTTTCAGTTCCCAAATGATGCTCATCTTATGACAATTAGACTACACACCAATCTGTGATTGAAGCAGAATAACATTCAGGAATATTCATTGGTTTTTGGTATTGTTGATGTTCTTGTTGTTATGGTTTTTGCAGCTTACATATGGTCTATACTCGATCTTTGGGCTGTCCTGTCTCTGGCTCCTGATCACCCATGCAAAATCAGGAATGGGCTCCTTCTTGTGGCATGGACTATAATTTGGACCAGTTATGGGTTGGCCACTCACACAAGTTCTTCACCAACAACAGCAGGTCTTTCAGGTGGGACAGATAGTAATTTGAATGTTTTGTGGCTGCGTTAATGACCCAGCCCCACTGTAGGCACCTTGCCTGGTTATGGAAGATAGCCAGTTTGGGCTCCATATATGCCATTACTAGGAAATTTGTCTAGTGTCACTTCTAGGGATTCCATGGAGTTTTCATTGCACTGCTTTGTTTCTATATTACCCCTCCCCAATGCAGCCCCCAATTCTGTTTTTTTTCTACCAGTACTCTATTCCTCTTTCCCTCCCCACTGCCTGATCTCTCCTGTTACCATCACCACCTGCCCCCAGTCCTCCAGCAAAATCTATTCTATTTCACCTTCCCAGAGAGAGAGTCATGTATACCCACCTTGATCCATCTTGTTACTTAGACTTTATGGTCTGTTGATTGTAGCACGATTGTTCTTTACATAGCAACTAATGTAGAATTATAAGTGAGTGTATCCCCTATTTGTCTTTTTGTGTCTGGTTTACTTCACACAAGATGACTATTGCTGTGGAATAATCCTTCTGTACACTGTGAACATGTGTTGCTATCATTGTCAATAAAAAGCTGATTGGTTGATATATAGGCAGGATTTTGGGGGGCAGATAGAATTTTGGGAAGAAGACTATGAGGAGTCTTGAGCCAGATGCAGAGGTAGAATGTGTACAAAATGACCCATGTGATAAAACTTAGTTGTTAGAGCTAGGTATTAATAAGTCTGAGCTATTGGCAGACCATTTATAATTATCTTTTAGGCTCCATGTTAGTAGGGAAATAGCATGTAGGAATGTTAGTTTGCCTATAACTGGTGTTCCAACATGGTTCACCTATATCTACATAAGACTGAGAAAACTTTAAAAACATTCTAAACATACAGAAACATACCCAAATACAGCTTATTTTAAGTCACGTGCCTCTCATGTTGGATGCACTACAGAGATGTATCTCTTGGGAGCTGCCAGCAGACCCACATTGCTTTTTCCTACATTCTCTTATATGAGCTGATATATAGAGAGATGCCTCCCAGGCATTGTCTCCTGGATTGAAATACCAGCTCATTGCATGAGCCAGGGTGTTCTCATGCAGACAACAAAGGATACAGATGCTCAGTAAAGATACTTCCAGAGGGGAAAAATACCTATTAAGGTGTTAAAGTATATAAAACTGTGCAAAGCTTTCTGAGACAAATAAAAAAGTTATAGACAGTTCTTATATTGTAATATGAAAAATAAAATACCCAGAAACAAATATTGGGGTCCATTCAGACTTCAAACTAAAGATCAGAAAAACAATGTATCTGGCCACCAGCTCTTAACTTTACCTCACTTTGAAAGGCGATCCTGTCACAACCTAAGCCCAGACTATTATCTTCTCCTCAGTGTGGCTAGAGAATTCAGAGACTGAGCCATACTATCCTTTATATGGCTGCAGAATAAATGCAATCTCTGAGACCTTGCTCCTGTTTTATATTTCTCCCTAATAAAGGGATTAAATGTATGTGATCGTAGGTGCTAGGATCAAAGGCATGAGCTCTGTTACTATTCACTCTTGTCTAGGCCATAGTAGCCTAGAACTAACAGAGATCTGTCTACTTCTTTGTAACCAGTCCTGGGATTGAAGATGTGTACCTCCACTGTCTGATCTCTACATCTTGAGGATGAATTGTCTTTCTGACCCCTCAGGCAAGCTTTAATAAATTAAAATAATATATCACCATGATATATGTATATATATATGAATAAAGTCCTTGAAAAGGGAGTAGATAATATTTTTAAAAGCAACATAAAGATGGAAACCACACAGATATTCTAGATTCTGTATGCTATTGTGCTATCTTTCAAGGTTTTTGGCTGTTAACTGAAACTGGATTATGAAAGCTGTTAGATTAAACTAAACTATATCTTGACTTCAAAATGGAAGTCAAAATGTATGCTTTTGGGCAAAAGTTAAGCTTTTATTTCCATAGGAAATGAAAGACTGTGGATTCATTCCAGATTGTAGATGATGAGGTTTGTCTGGGGAAACCCCTGAATCCCTGGCAACAGACAAAGAAATAAACCTAGAAAACCCACACACTTAATGCATATTTTTTCCTGCTCAAGTATAAAACAAAAAGTAATGTTTAACTGACTTGATAACACCACATTTTCCATATTTATATGTTACCCTTAAAAGTATGTATTTTTAGAACAAGGAGACCAAGCACCAATGAAAATGAATGACCCAGGTGATCCAGCTTCTCAGAATGTCTGTGTTAGGGTCTTCTCAGAATTCTGCATCCAAAACAGCTTCAAAGTTCTGGCCAAGATGATTCAGACCCAAAAAACACTCCAGCCAAGACCTAACAATTTTCCTCATTTTTTCAAGGTTCCTCCAAAGACACCAGTGCCTACAAACACCACAGAGTAGTGTAGAAAATAACACGATATTCCCAAAAGCCAGATTATGGATGTTTACTATCATTTAAGGGGGGTGGTTAAAAGTTGTTATTCATCATGGTTTTTGAAAAAAAAAGATCTAAACAAATGAGTTAAATTAAAGATTTAAAGGAACAAAGGTATAGACAGTATAGAAATAATGAGATAAAAATGTAGATTATTGAATCTACTTTAATCAAAAGCAACTATTAATCTTACATATTTTTCATTGGTATGTATTTGGCTTAGTGATAGAAATTTGAAGTTACTTTGTTATACTGTATGGATGTTTCTACTCTTGTTTGGGGTATTATGTGGCTCATTTAATGTAGTATGTAGTATATAATTAACAAATACAGATTAATAGTCATGTACAATACCTAAATTTATAGTTCTGATAGTTATGTTTTCACGGTCATCTACAAATCTATTTAGATATATAGATGATCTTGAAACACTTCAAAGACCTACAGAATATGGCATTTAATTATTAAATTAACCCTGCCTTTTTATATAGACAAAAGGGAAAATGCTGTAGAATAATCCTTCTACACACTATGAAAATGCATTACACTCACTGTTAATAAAAAAACTATTGGCCAATATCTAGGCAGGGTTTTGGAAGCAGAGCATGCTGGGAAGAAGTGCAGAGTCAAATGGCTAAAGGAAGCAGAAGCAGACACCCACAGCTAAACACTGAACTGAACTCTGGAACCCAGTTGCAGAGGAGGACCATTGATGAGCAAAGGGGTCAAGACCATGCTGGGGAAACCCACAGAAACAGCTGCTCTGAGCAAGTGGAAGCTCACAGACCCCAGTCTGAACAGCTGGGGAAACAGCATGGGACCCAAAATCAAGCTACCTGAAAGTGAGTGTCAGTTATGAGGCCTGGGCAGTCTATAGGGCCTCTGGCAGTGGAACCAGTATTTATCCCTAGTGCACAAATGGACTTTGGGAGCCCATTGCCCTTTGAGGGATACTTCTCTCAACCTAGATGTCCAGGAAATGCCCTAGGCCCTTCCCCATATGATGTGACAGACTCTGATGTTCCCCATGGAAGGCCTCATCCTCCCTTGTTCATGGATGCAGGTGGGATAGGAAGTGTGTGGAAGACCTGAGAGGATGGGAAGGGAGAGGAAACTGGGGTGGATATGTAAATAAGATTGTTTTGAATTTTAAAAAAAATTATTTCAAAAAAGAAATACTGTATAATTTAAGTAGTAAGAGCTACTTAGAAATAAGCCTGAGCTATCAGGTTTGCATTTATAATTAATTTTTAGTCTTCATCCCAGTTATTTAGATACTGGTAGGCAGGAAAGAAAATTCTGCCTACTATCATTTCTATCCTTTTGCCTTCATATTTCACAATGTCATTTTTTAACAGCTGAGTAATATTCCATTGTGTACATTTTCCCTCTTTTCATTTGTCAGTGGAGGAATATCTAGGATGCTTCCAATTTCTATTATAAATGAAGCTGCGATGATCACAGTTGAGCAAGTGTTCTTGTGGGAGGATGGAACGTCCTCTGGATATAAGTCCATTCCCTGAGTGGTGTTGATGGGTCTTGTGTTAAATCAACTCCTAATTTTCTGAGGAACTGCCACATTGTGTTCCAAAGTATCTGTACAAGTTGGCACTCTCACCAGCAATGGATAAGTGTTCCTCTAACTCTACATCCTTGACAACAAGATCTGTGACTTGTGTTTTTGATATTAGCTATTTTGACATGTGTAGGATATTATCTGAGAGTTGTTTAAGTTGCATTTCCATAATGGCTAAGGATGGCTAACATTTTAAAAATATTTCTCAGCCATTTGAGAGTATTTTGTTGAGAATTATCTGTTTAGATCTGTATCCTGAAATTTAATTGGAGTATTTGGTTTTCAAAGTTTAGTTTCATCATTTCTTTATATAGTTTGTATATTAACCACCTTTAGGCTGATGTTTTGTCCAAATGATGGAGTCCTTTGTCTTAAATAACCTTCTCAATTTCATGAGGTCCCATTTATTGAATGATTTTCTTAGTGCCTGTGCAATTGCTGTTCTGTTCAGGAAGTTGTATCCTGTGCCATTGAGTTCAAGGCTATTCCACACTTTCTCTATTTTATCAG
>NC_048596.1:94693361-94773117 GCF_003668045.3 Cricetulus griseus | reverse complement strand
AAGCTGCACAATGTGTGTTCTGGAAGCTCAAGTTAATCAGAGTCTCCTCCACTCCAAGGATGTCATGCAGCCCTCGAAGATCTTGACTGGTGCCTTCCACCGGCAGAAGCAGGAAGATGCCCACGAGTTTCTGATGTTCACCTTGAATGCCATGCACGAAGCCTGCCTTCGAGGGAGAAAGCCTTCAGAAGAATCCTCGAAGGACAGCACCCCGATCTACGAGATATTTGGAGGCTCGTGGAGATCTCAGGTCAGGTGTCTCCAGTGCCAGGGCACCTCAGATGCCTTTAGCCCATTCCTGGATGTCCTACTGGATATCCATGAGGCTCACAGTGTGAAGCAAGCCTTGGAGTATTTAGTGAAGGCCGAAGAACTGTGTGGGGAAAACGCCTACTTCTGTGACCATTGCCAGGAGAAGACGCCAGCTTTGAAGAGCCTGGCAATCCAAGGCGCCTCGAAGGTTCTGCTGCTGGTCTTGAACCGCTCCTCAGACTCCGCGGGTGGCAAAACGGACAGGAAAGTAAGGTACCCCGAGTCCCTTGACCTGAGGCCATACATGTCTCAGTCTAACAGAGGACCGTTGGTATATGCCCTGTATGCCGTGCTGGTCCACGCTGGTGCGACTTGCCACTCTGGACATTACTTCTGTTATGTCAGGGCTGGCAACGGGAAGTGGTACAAAATGGATGATTCTACGGTCACCAGGTGCGAAGTGGCTTCTGTCCTGAGTGAGTCCGCCTATCTGCTCTTTTATGTCCAGGGGACCGATGGCAGAGGGGACAGTGTCAATAGGCCAGTAGGCACAGGAAACAAGGCTCACGCTGGGAAAGGCTGGCAGAAAAAGCACAAGAGAAGATCTTGTGTGCAGGCCACAGAGCCATGCAGAGAGCGGGAAGAGGCTGCGGCCCAAGCAAAGTCTTTAGACCAGTGGAAGGTGCTCGAGGAAAACAAGCGCCCGGAAAGTGGGCTGAACCTCCAGCGACCTGGGTCCACTCCACCAGCCGATGGAGTTGGGATCCACCGGGCCAGAAGCAGAGAGGACTGGGACAGGAACCGGCCCGACAAGGAGAACCACCCATGGCACGATTCTGCCAGGTTCCCGCCTGCTCCCAGAGCCATGGACTCTGGGTTACCCTGCAGTCAGGAAGAAAGAGCAAGATCCAAGAAGAAGAAAAAGAAGCCAACTTGGAGGCCTCTGCCTCTTTACTAATGCTCACAAAAAACTCACGGACCCTCCGTTTTGGTGATTGGGGGCGGGTGGGGGGGTTCCTGAAGACATCTGTGAACTTGAGGAGGCACTTGAAAAGCAAGAGACTTGCAACTGGACCCCACGATGTGCCGAGGTCTCACCCTTCATCTCTTTCCATGCCTGGCCTTGCTGAGTGCCTAAGAAAGACAGCTTGGATGCAGAAAACAAACTTTCCCGGGTCCCAGAAAGCTTCTGGGTTCCAGGGGGACTCCTGCAGTAGCCTCTACTCTTCCTCACCGACTCCATGCTAGCTAGAGACTAACTCAGCGACCACCGATTTTGGATGCTGGATTTCCCTTCAGCCAGCAAGGGGCTGCTCAAATGGCCTCCCTTAACTGTTTCCTGTGAGATCTTCCTTTCCGGTTTGCTATCTAG
This sequence comes from Cricetulus griseus, assembly GCF_003668045.3. Classification (NCBI taxonomy): domain Eukaryota; kingdom Metazoa; phylum Chordata; class Mammalia; order Rodentia; family Cricetidae; genus Cricetulus; species Cricetulus griseus. Next base: position 94,771,493 of record NC_048596.1, on the reverse strand, counting down.
AACCCTCTGTGGGAACTTTCTTACTCATTGTTCTAGAGCTGCAATACTTTGAACCAAATAAATTCTGTTACTTCTCACTCTTTGTTGGTCTTTTCTTTTCAGCATGACTTCATATCAATATTGAGTATTCTGGGAAGGGTCGACTCTGCTTAGGAATAGAAAAAATAGGAATGTGGTCTCACTGTTTAAACCGGAGATGACATCCAGAGTGTTTATGTCAACAGGCGGGCAGATCACCGGTGATTTAATCACTGCAGTTACTCAGCAGAGTATGCAGGGCTCCATAAAATGTTATTATCAATAATTAGAGATTGTGTTGAGGCTAGAAATCCTATATTACTATGAACAGCGAGGTAGCTGAAAAGCTAGGTCCCGGCCTTACTCTGATACACAGAAGAAAAAGACTGCAGATTAAAGATCCTTATCTTTTTCAGCTGGACATTCTAAGTGCAAACAGCTGCAGGTTCCAGGACATTTGCTTTTCAGGGAGGGCATTCTAAATCCCTAGAGAATAGGTTTCATCTAGGATCAGGTGACCTTGACTGGATTGTAAACAAAGAGTGTGGAGCTGTGTGGTCTGTGTGCCTTTGCAGAGAGCCTCCAGCCCATGTGGGCATCAGGGCTTACAGAAGCTGTGTGAGTGACCAGCATGAGACAGCTCAGGTGTGATTTCTTTATCAGATTTTGCTTGAAAAGCTCCACCTTTAAACCCAAGAGGTACACACAGGCAGATCTATGGATGTTCCAGGTCAGCCTGGTCTACAGGGCTAGTTTACCACTTCCAAGTCTGCACGGAGGAAAAAAGAAAATGAAGAAAACCAAATGAAGAAATAAACTTGGGAGTTCTTTGGAATGAACAGGGCACCCTGATGGAGCAGACTGATTCCATATTGGTGTCAAAGCCATTTTGTTTTAAGGTCAGAATAAGTTGTTCTTTTTGCTACAGTAGGACTCTACCCCAGGATGATGGAGAGTCCTGTCAAGGACTAGTGTGACATTCTGCCACACTAGTTGTCAAATAATCTAATCTGTTATCAGGTTCTATAAACATCTCTTTCCAAATCATGATCTTACAAAGATCTCATTTTGTAAGTTTCTCGAGAAGAGAGCCTGTAAATTAACCAACACTGTATTCTAAATTCTCATATTGTAGATCCAGTTCTGAGCCTAGAAAATAAAGCTTGCTTAATTCACTTTAACAGGGGTGGCAGTTGGCATCTCAAAAATTCAGATGCCAGCTCACTGATAGAAATTCTGTTATGAGGGTGAAATCATTTCAAGTAAATCATGTTTCCTTCTTCCTTCCAGTCCTTCCTTCCTTCCTTCCTTCCTTCCTTCCTTCCTTCCTTTCTTCCTTCCTTTCTTCCTTCCTTCACTCCTTCCTTGCAATCCTCCTACCTTTCGTTCTTCCTTCATTCCTTGCTTCATTCCTTGCTACTGGTTTTTCTCTTGTACAGTATTTTCCGCACTTCAGTTCCCCCTTCCTCCACTTTTCCCAGTTACTGCTACATCTCCCCTCTCCCCTGTTCCCTTCATCCTCCATTTCTCTTCAGAGGAGATTAGGCCTTCCCGGAATATCAACCTAATGGGGCATCGGAGGACACAATAAGACTTGGCACCAATGCTCATATTCATGCTGGATGACCAATACAGTAGGTGGAGAAGGGTCTCACGATCAGGCAAAAATGTTCAAAGATTTGCCCATTCCTCCTGTTATGGCTTTCAGCAAATCACAAAGCTGTTCACCTATGACATATATGCAGATGAACTAGGTCTTACCCATGCAGTCTTTTTGATTAATTCTTTAGTCTCTGTGAGACCCTTTGAGCCCTGTTAAGTATTCTTGTGGGGCAAGTTCTCGTGGTGTCCTTGAACCCTCTTCCTCCTACAATCATTCCTTCTGCTCTTATGCCGGAATCCTTGTGCTCTGGCTAAATTCTGGCAGTGGGTCTCTGCATCTTCTCCCATCAGTTGCTGGGGGAAGCCTCTCTGATGATGGTTAGGATAGGAAGCCATGGGTGAACATAGCAGAATCATTCATTAGAAATTGTTTATTCGTTTATATAAACATTTATTTATTTATGTGAGTATTTATCTGTTTGCCGGTTGTGTTGCATGCAATGTGGTGCATGGGCTCGTCTTGGTATAGGCCACAGGTCAGACCAGTCATTGTTTGGCCACTCCCCAAAATTCAAACCCGCATGGCTCCAACAGGCTTTGCTGGGAGGATAGATATTAAATCAAAGATTTTGTGATGGCGATGTTTTGTTCATGGTATGACAAATATAGCCAGCCTGAAGATCAGTGTTCCAAGCTTGGCCCTGTATTATCAACAAAAGCTAGGCAGTGGTGGCACACACATTTCATGCTAGTTGCCATACTAGTTAGCCATAAAGTCCAAAGACTTTTTGTTTGTTTGTTTGTTTGTTTGTTTGGTTGGTTGGTTTTTGTGTCTGGAGACTGCGTTTCTCTATCTTTCTTTGAAGGCCGTTCTGTAACTCAATCAGGAGAACAGGGTGGCCTCGGAACTCATAGAGATCTGCCTGCCTCTTTCTGGCAAGTGCTGGGATTAAAGGTGTGTGCAACAATGCCCAGCAGAAGAGACTCTTATATGGCAGGCAGGTCTACTCCTGCTATCTTTCTATCTTTATCTGATGTGGTTTCACAATTTTTTTTTCTTTTTTTTTTTAAACAAGGGAAATCCAAGACTAAGGCTCAAAGGTTAAGGAGCGCCAAACAGACCAGATTTTAGTGCTGCTTTGCATAAGCCACACCCTCAATTGCCCTTTGGCAATTGGAGGCTTGTAGGGGATTGGCTGTGGCTGCTGGGCTTAGTGGGTGTGGCCACATGACTGAGGTACAAAAGCGTCAGCACTTGGGCCAGGTGCACCTTTGGAGAGATTGGCAGAAGAGAGTAGCATCCATCCACCTGCTCCCAGAGAAGTCTGCAGCCAGGTGTTTGCAAGTGGCGGCTGGAGATATGGAGGCAGCTCAGAGGCTCTCCGAAGTTGAGTCTCCCTGGAAGGCCGGTACAGGTTGCAAGCCCTCAAGCCATGCTGTAGATTCTGAAGTGTCTTCGTGTTCTTATGGTTCTGCAGATTCAGCCTGGTCATCTCCTTTGGCCCAAGACTTCCACCAGGATAATGCTCAGGGGACAGCAGAGCTGGCTGCCAGGGGCAAGCACAGTGCGAGTTGGGAGAGGCCCCTCGGCGTGGGTGTGGGTCTCCTGAACACAGGCAACAGCTGCTACCTTAATGCAGCCTTGCAGTGTCTGACACACACGCCTCCACTCGCCAACTACATGCTCTCCCGGGAGCACTCTCAGAGCTGCTGTCACCACCCGGGAAGCTGCACAATGTGTGCTCTGGAAGCTCAAGTTAATCAGAGTCTCCTCCACTCCAAGGATGTCATGCAGCCCTCGAAGATCTTGACTGGTGCCTTCCACCGGCAGAAGCAGGAAGATGCCCACGAGTTTCTGATGTTCACCTTGAATGCCATGCACGAAGCCTGCCTTCGAGGGAGAAAGCCTTCAGAAGAATCCTCGAAGGACAGCACCCCGATCTACGAGATATTTGGAGGCTCGTGGAGATCTCAGGTCAGGTGTCTCCAGTGCCAGGGCACCTCAGATGCCTTTAGCCCATTCCTGGATGTCCTACTGGATATCCATGAGGCTGACAGTGTGAAGCAAGCCTTGGAGTATTTAGTGAAGGCCGAAGAACTGTGTGGGGAAAACGCCTACTTCTGTGACCATTGCCAGGAGAAGACGCCAGCTTTGAAGAGCCTGGCAATCCAAGGCGCCTCGAAGGTTCTGCTGCTGGTCTTGAACCGCTCCTCAGACTCCGCGGGTGGCAAAACGGACAGGAAAGTAAGGTACCCCGAGTCCCTTGACCTGAGGCCATACATGTCTCAGTCTAACAGAGGACCGTTGGTATATGCCCTGTATGCCGTGCTGGTCCACGCTGGTGCGACTTGCCACTCTGGACATTACTTCTGTTATGTCAGGGCTGGCAACGGGAAGTGGTACAAGATGGATGATTCTACAGTTACCAGGTGCGAAGTGGCTTCTGTCCTGAGTGAGTCCGCCTATCTGCTCTTCTATGTCCAGGGGACCGATGGCAGAGGGGACAGTGTCAATAGGCCAGTAGGCACAGGAAACAAGGCTCACGCTGGGAAAGGCTGGCAGAAAAAGCACAAGAGAAGATCTTGTGTGCAGGCCACAGAGCCATGCAGAGAGCGGGAAGAGGCTGCGGCCCAAGCAAAGTCTTTAGACCAGTGGAAGGTGCTCGAGGAAAACAAGCGCCCGGAAAGTGGGCTGAACCTCCAGCGACCTGGGTCCACTCCACCAGCCGATGGAGTTGGGATCCACCGGGCCAGAAGCAGAGAGGACTGGGAAAGGAACCGGCCCGACAAGGAGAACCACCCATGGCACGATTCTGCCAGGTTCCCGCCTGCTCCCAGAGCCATGGACTCTGGGTTACCCTGCAGTCAGGAAGAAAGAGCAAGATCCAAGAAGAAGAAAAAGAAGCCAACTTGGAGGCCTCTGCCTCTTTACTAATGCTCACAAAAAACTCACGGACCCTCCGTTTTGGTGATTGGGGGCGGGTGGGGGGGTTCCTGAAGACATCTGTGAACTTGAGGAGGCACTTGAAAAGCAAGAGACTTGCAACTGGACCCCACGATGTGCCGAGGTCTCACCCTTCATCTCTTTCCATGCCTGGCCTTGCTGAGTGCCTAAGAAAGACAGCTTGGATGCAGAAAACAAACTTTCCCGGGTCCTAGGACGAGTGAAACTCCAGAAAGCTTCTGGGTTCCAGGGGGACTCCTGCAGTAGCCTCTACTCTTCCTCACCGACTCCATGCTAGCTAGAGACTAACTCAGCGACCACCGATTTTGGATGCTGGATTTCCCTTCAGCCAGCAAGGGGCTGCTCAAATGGCCTCCCTTAACTGTTTCCTGTGAGATCTTCCTTTCCGGTTTGCTATCTAGAACCCTCTGTGGGAACTTTCTTACTCATTGTTCTAGAGCTGCAATACTTTGAACCAAATAAATTCTGTTACTTCTCACTCTTTGTTGGTCTTTTCTTTTCAGCATGACTTCATATCAATATTGAGTATTCTGGGAAGGGTCGACTCTGCTTAGGAATAGAAAAAATAGGAATGTGGTCTCACTGTTTAAACCGGAGATGACATCCAGAGTGTTTATGTCAACAGGCGGGCAGATCACCGGTGATTTAATCACTGCAGTTACTCAGCAGAGTATGCAGGGCTCCATAAAATGTTATTATCAATAATTAGAGATTGTGTTGAGGCTAGAAATCCTATATTACTATGAACAGCGAGGTAGCTGAAAAGCTAGGTCCCGGCCTTACTCTGATACACAGAAGAAAAAGACTGCAGATTAAAGATCCTTATCTTTTTCAGCTGGACATTCTAAGTGCAAACAGCTGCAGGTTCCAGGACATTTGCTTTTCAGGGAGGGCATTCTAAATCCCTAGAGAATAGGTTTCATCTAGGATCAGGTGACCTTGACTGGATTGTAAACAAAGAGTGTGGAGCTGTGTGGTCTGTGTGCCTTTGCAGAGAGCCTCCAGCCCATGTGGGCATCAGGGCTTACAGAAGCTGTGTGAGTGACCAGCATGAGACAGCTCAGGTGTGATTTCTTTATCAGATTTTGCTTGAAAAGCTCCACCTTTAAACCCAAGAGGTACACACAGGCAGATCTATGGATGTTCCAGGTCAGCCTGGTCTATAGGGCTAGTTTACCACTTCCAAGTCTGCACGGAGGAAAAAAGAAAATGAAGAAAACCAAATGAAGAAATAAACTTGGGAGTTCTTTGGAATGAACAGGGCACCTGATGGAGCAGACTGATTCCATATTGGTGTCAAAGCCATTTTGTTTTAAGGTCAGAATAAGTTGTTCTTTTTGCTACAGTAGGACTCTACCCCAGGATGATGGAGAGTCCTGTCAAGGACTAGTGTGACATTCTGCCACACTAGTTGTCAAATAATCTAATCTGTTATCAGGTTCTATAAACATCTCTTTCCAAATCATGATCTTACAAAGATCTCATTTTGTAAGTTTCTCGAGAAGAGAGCCTGTAAATTAACCAACACTGTATTCTAAATTCTCATATTGTAGATCCAGTTCTGAGCCTAGAAAATAAAGCTTGCTTAATTCACTTTAACAGGGGTGGCAGTTGGCATCTCAAAAATTCAGATGCCAGCTCACTGATAGAAATTCTGTTATGAGGGTGAAATCATTTCAAGTAAATCATGTTTCCTTCTTCCTTCCAGTCCTTCCTTCCTTCCTTCCTTCCTTCCTTTCTTCCTTCCTTTCTTCCTTCCTTCACTCCTTCCTTGCAATCCTCCTACCTTTCGTTCTTCCTTCATTCCTTGCTTCATTCCTTGCTACTGGTTTTTCTCTTGTACAGTATTTTCCGCACTTCAGTTCCCCCTTCCTCCACTTTTCCCAGTTACTGCTACATCTCCCCTCTCCCCTGTTCCCTTCATCCTCCATTTCTCTTCAGAGGAGATTAGGCCTTCCCGGAATATCAACCTAATGGGGCATCGGAGGACACAATAAGACTTGGCACCAATGCTCATATTCATGCTGGATGACCAATACAGTAGGTGGAGAAGGGTCTCAAGATCAGGCAAAAATGTTCAAAGATTTGCCCATTCCTCCTGTTATGGCTTTCAGCAAATCACAAAGCTGTTCACCTATGACATATATGCAGATGAACTAGGTCTTACCCATGCAGTCTTTTTGATTAATTCTTTAGTCTCTGTGAGACCCTTTGAGCCCTGTTAAGTATTCTTGTGGGGCAAGTTCTCGTGGTGTCCTTGAACCCTCTTCCTCCTACAATCATTCCTTCTGCTCTTATGCCGGAATCCTTGTGCTCTGGCTAAATTCTGGCAGTGGGTCTCTGCATCTTCTCCCATCAGTTGCTGGGGGAAGCCTCTCTGATGATGGTTAGGATAGGAAGCCATGGGTGAACATAGCAGAATCGTTCATTAGAAATTGTTTATTCGTTTATATAAACATTTATTTATTTATGTGAGTATTTATCTGTTTGCCGGTTGTGTTGCATGCAATGTGGTGCATGGGCTCGTCTTGGTATAGGCCACAGGTCAGACCAGTCATTGTTTGGCCACTCCCCAAAATTCAAACCCGCATGGCCCCAACAGGCTTTGCTGGTAGGATAGATATTAAATCAAAGATTTTGTGATGGCGATGTTTTGTTCATGGTATGACAAATATAGCCAGCCTGAAGATCAGTGTTCCAAGCTTGGCCCTGTATTATCAACAAAAGCTAGGCAGTGGTGGCACACACATTTCATGCTAGTTGCCATACTAGTTAGCCATAAAGTCCAAAGACTTTTTGTTTGTTTGTTTGTTTGTTTGTTTGGTTGGTTGGTTGGTTTTTGTGTCTGGAGACTGCGTTTCTCTATCTTTCTTTGAAGGCCGTTCTGTAACTCAATCAGGAGAACAGGGTGGCCTCGGAACTCATAGAGATCTGCCTGCCTCTTTCTGGCAAGTGCTGGGATTAAAGGTGTGTGCAACAATGCCCAGCAGAAGAGACTCTTATATGGCAGGCAGGTCTACTCCTGCTATCTTTCTATCTTTATCTGATGTGGTTTCACAATTTTTTTTCTTTTTTTTTTTAAACAAGGGAAATCCAAGACTAAGGCTCAAAGGTTAAGGAGCGCCAAACAGACCAGATTTTAGTGCTGCTTTGCATAAGCCACACCCTCAATTGCCCTTTGGCAATTGGAGGCTTGTAGGGGATTGGCTGTGGCTTGCTGGGCTTAGTGGGTGTGGCCACATGACTGAGGTACAAAAGCGTCAGCACTTGGGCCAGGTGCACCTTTGGAGAGATTGGCAGAAGAGAGTAGCATCCATCCACCTGCTCCCAGAGAAGTCTGCAGCCAGGTGTTTGCAAGTGGCGGCTGGAGATATGGAGGCAGCTCAGAGGCTCTCCGAAGTTGAGTCTCCCTGGAAGGCCGGTACAGGTTGCAAGCCCTCAAGCCATGCTGTAGATTCTGAAGTGTCTTCGTGTTCTTATGGTTCTGGAGATTCAGCCTGGTCATCTCCTTTGGCCCAAGACTTCCACCAGGATAATGCTCAGGGGACAGCAGAGCTGGCTGCCAGGGGCAAGCACAGTGCGAGTTGGGAGAGGCCCCTCGGCGTGGGTGTGGGTCTCCTGAACACAGGCAACAGCTGCTACCTTAATGCAGCCTTGCAGTGTCTGACACACACGCCTCCACTCGCCAACTACATGCTCTCCCGGGAGCACTCTCAGAGCTGCTGTCACCACCCGGGAAGCTGCACAATGTGTGCTCTGGAAGCTCAAGTTAATCAGAGTCTCCTCCACTCCAAGGATGTCATGCAGCCCTCGAAGATCTTGACTGGTGCCTTCCACCGGCAGAAGCAGGAAGATGCCCACGAGTTTCTGATGTTCACCTTGAATGCCATGCACGAAGCCTGCCTTCGAGGGAGAAAGCCTTCAGAAGAATCCTCGAAGGACAGCACCCCGATCTACGAGATATTTGGAGGCTCGTGGAGATCTCAGGTCAGGTGTCTCCAGTGCCAGGGCACCTCAGATGCCTTTAGCCCATTCCTGGATGTCCTACTGGATATCCATGAGGCTGACAGTGTGAAGCAAGCCTTGGAGTATTTAGTGAAGGCCGAAGAACTGTGTGGGGAAAACGCCTACTTCTGTGACCATTGCCAGGAGAAGACGCCAGCTTTGAAGAGCCTGGCAATCCAAGGCGCCTCGAAGGTTCTGCTGCTGGTCTTGAACCGCTCCTCAGACTCCGCGGGTGGCAAAACGGACAGGAAAGTAAGGTACCCCGAGTCCCTTGACCTGAGGCCATACATGTCTCAGTCTAACAGAGGACCGTTGGTATATGCCCTGTATGCCGTGCTGGTCCACGCTGGTGCGACTTGCCACTCTGGACATTACTTCTGTTATGTCAGGGCTGGCAACGGGAAGTGGTACAAGATGGATGATTCTACAGTTACCAGGTGCGAAGTGGCTTCTGTCCTGAGTGAGTCCGCCTATCTGCTCTTCTATGTCCAGGGGACCGATGGCAGAGGGGACAGTGTCAATAGGCCAGTAGGCACAGGAAACAAGGCTCACGCTGGGAAAGGCTGGCAGAAAAAGCACAAGAGAAGATCTTGTGTGCAGGCCACAGAGCCATGCAGAGAGCGGGAAGAGGCTGCGGCCCAAGCAAAGTCTTTAGACCAGTGGAAGGTGCTCGAGGAAAACAAGCGCCCGGAAAGTGGGCTGAACCTCCAGCGACCTGGGTCCACTCCACCAGCCGATGGAGTTGGGATCCACCGGGCCAGAAGCAGAGAGGACTGGGACAGGAACCGGCCCGACAAGGAGAACCACCCATGGCACGATTCTGCCAGGTTCCCGCCTGCTCCCAGAGCCATGGACTCTGGGTTACCCTGCAGTCAGGAAGAAAGAGCAAGATCCAAGAAGAAGAAAAAGAAGCCAACTTGGAGGCCTCTGCCTCTTTACTAATGCTCACAAAAAACTCACGGACCCTCCGTTTTGGTGATTGGGGGCGGGTGGGGGGGTTCCTGAAGACATCTGTGAACTTGAGGAGGCACTTGAAAAGCAAGAGACTTGCAACTGGACCCCACGATGTGCCGAGGTCTCACCCTTCATCTCTTTCCATGCCTGGCCTTGCTGAGTGCCTAAGAAAGACAGCTTGGATGCAGAAAACAAACTTTCCCGGGTCCTAGGACGAGTGAAACTCCAGAAAGCTTCTGGGTTCCAGGGGGACTCCTGCAGTAGCCTCTACTCTTCCTCACCGACTCCATGCTAGCTAGAGACTAACTCAGCGACCACCGATTTTGGATGCTGGATTTCCCTTCAGCCAGCAAGGGGCTGCTCAAATGGCCTCCCTTAACTGTTTCCTGTGAGATCTTCCTTTCCGGTTTGCTATCTAGAACCCTCTGTGGGAACTTTCTTACTCATTGTTCTAGAGCTGCAATACTTTGAACCAAATAAATTCTGTTACTTCTCACTCTTTGTTGGTCTTTTCTTTTCAGCATGACTTCATATCAATATTGAGTATTCTGGGAAGGGTCGACTCTGCTTAGGAATAGAAAAAATAGGAATGTGGTCTCACTGTTTAAACCGGAGATGACATCCAGAGTGTTTATGTCAACAGGCGGGCAGATCACCGGTGATTTAATCACTGCAGTTACTCAGCAGAGTATGCAGGGCTCCATAAAATGTTATTATCAATAATTAGAGATTGTGTTGAGGCTAGAAATCCTATATTACTATGAACAGCGAGGTAGCTGAAAAGCTAGGTCCCGGCCTTACTCTGATACACAGAAGAAAAAGACTGCAGATTAAAAATCCTTATCTTTTTCAGCTGGACATTCTAAGTGCAAACAGCTGCAGGTTCCAGGACATTTGCTTTTCAGGGAGGGCATTCTAAATCCCTAGAGAATAGGTTTCATCTAGGATCAGGTGACCTTGACTGGATTGTAAACAAAGAGTGTGGAGCTGTGTGGTCTGTGTGCCTTTGCAGAGAGCCTCCAGCCCATGTGGGCATCAGGGCTTACAGAAGCTGTGTGAGTGACCAGCATGAGACAGCTCAGGTGTGATTTCTTTATCAGATTTTGCTTGAAAAGCTCCACCTTTAAACCCAAGAGGTACACACAGGCAGATCTATGGATGTTCCAGGTCAGCCTGGTCTACAGGGCTAGTTTACCACTTCCAAGTCTGCACGGAGGAAAAAAGAAAATGAAGAAAACCAAATGAAGAAATAAACTTGGGAGTTCTTTGGAATGAACAGGGCACCTGATGGAGCAGACTGATTCCATATTGGTGTCAAAGCCATTTTGTTTTAAGGTCAGAATAAGTTGTTCTTTTTGCTACAGTAGGACTCTACCCCAGGATGATGGAGAGTCCTGTCAAGGACTAGTGTGACATTCTGCCACACTAGTTGTCAAATAATCTAATCTGTTATCAGGTTCTATAAACATCTCTTTCCAAATCATGATCTTACAAAGATCTCATTTTGTAAGTTTCTCGAGAAGAGAGCCTGTAAATTAACCAACACTGTATTCTAAATTCTCATATTGTAGATCCAGTTCTGAGCCTAGAAAATAAAGCTTGCTTAATTCACTTTAACAGGGGTGGCAGTTGGCATCTCAAAAATTCAGATGCCAGCTCACTGATAGAAATTCTGTTATGAGGGTGAAATCATTTCAAGTAAATCATGTTTCCTTCTTCCTTCCAGTCCTTCCTTCCTTCCTTCCTTCCTTCCTTCCTTCCTTCCTTTCTTCCTTCCTTTCTTCCTTCCTTCACTCCTTCCTTGCAATCCTCCTACCTTTCGTTCTTCCTTCATTCCTTGCTTCATTCCTTGCTACTGGTTTTTCTCTTGTACAGTATTTTCCGCACTTCAGTTCCCCCTTCCTCCACTTTTCCCAGTTACTGCTACATCTCCCCTCTCCCCTGTTCCCTTCATCCTCCATTTCTCTTCAGAGGAGATTAGGCCTTCCCGGAATATCAACCTAATGGGGCATCGGAGGACACAATAAGACTTGGCACCAATGCTCATATTCATGCTGGATGACCAATACAGTAGGTGGAGAAGGGTCTCAAGATCAGGCAAAAATATTCAAAGATTTGCCCATTCCTCCTGTTATGGCTTTCAGCAAATCACAAAGCTGTTCACCTATGACATATATGCAGATGAACTAGGTCTTACCCATGCAGTCTTTTTGATTAATTCTTTAGTCTCTGTGAGACCCTTTGAGCCCTGTTAAGTATTCTTGTGGGGCAAGTTCTCGTGGTGTCCTTGAACCCTCTTCCTCCTACAATCATTCCTTCTGCTCTTATGCCGGAATCCTTGTGCTCTGGCTAAATTCTGGCAGTGGGTCTCTGCATCTTCTCCCATCAGTTGCTGGGGGAAGCCTCTCTGATGATGGTTAGGATAGGAAGCCATGGGTGAACATAGCAGAATTATTCATTAGAAATTGTTTATTCGTTTATATAAACATTTATTTATTTATGTGAGTATTTATCTGTTTGCCGGTTGTGTTGCATGCAATGTGGTGCATGGGCTCGTCTTGGTATAGGCCACAGGTCAGACCAGTCATTGTTTGGCCACTCCCCAAAATTCAAACCCGCATGGCTCCAACAGGCTTTGCTGGTAGGATAGATATTAAATCAAAGATTTTGTGATGGCGATGTTTTGTTCATGGTATGACAAACATAGCCAGCCTGAAGATCAGTGTTCCAAGCTTGGCCCTGTATTATCAACAAAAGCTAGGCAGTGGTGGCACACACATTTCATGCTAGTTGCCATACTAGTTAGCCATAAAGTCCAAAGACTTTTTGTTTGTTTGTTTGTTTGTTTGGTTGGTTGGTTTTTGTGTCTGGAGACTGCGTTTCTCTATCTTTCTTTGAAGGCCGTTCTGTAACTCAATCAGGAGAACAGGGTGGCCTCGGAACTCATAGAGATCTGCCTGCCTCTTTCTGGCAAGTGCTGGGATTAAAGGTGTGTGCAACAATGCCCAGCAGAAGAGACTCTTATATGGCAGGCAGGTCTACTCCTGCTATCTTTCTATCTTTATCTGATGTGGTTTCACAATTTTTTTTCTTTTTTTTTTTAAACAAGGGAAATCCAAGACTAAGGCTCAAAGGTTAAGGAGCGCCAAACAGACCAGATTTTAGTGCTGCTTTGCATAAGCCACACCCTCAATTGCCCTTTGGCAATTGGAGGCTTGTAGGGGATTGGCTGTGGCTGCTGGGCTTAGTGGGTGTGGCCACATGACTGAGGTACAAAAGCGTCAGCACTTGGGCCAGGTGCACCTTTGGAGTGATTGGCAGAAGAGAGTAGCATCCATCCACCTGCTCCCAGAGAAGTCTGCAGCCAGGTGTTTGCAAGTGGCGGCTGGAGATATGGAGGCAGCTCAGAGGCTCTCCGAAGTTGAGTCTCCCTGGAAGGCCGGTACAGGTTGCAAGCCCTCAAGCCATGCTGTAGATTCTGAAGTGTCTTCGTGTTCTTATGGTTCTGCAGATTCAGCCTGGTCATCTCCTTTGACCCAAGACCTCCACCAGGATAATGCTCAGGGGACAGCAGAGCTGGCTGCCAGGGGCAAGCACAGTGCGAGTTGGGAGAGGGCCCTCGGCGTGGGTGTGGGTCTCCTGAACACAGGCAACAGCTGCTACCTTAATGCAGCCTTGCAGTGTCTGACACACACGCCTCCACTCGCCAACTACATGCTCTCCCGGGAGCACTCTCAGAGCTGCTGTCACCACCCGGGAAGCTGCACAATGTGTGCTCTGGAAGCTCAAGTTAATCAGAGTCTCCTCCACTCCAAGGATGTCATGCAGCCCTCGAAGATCTTGACTGGTGCCTTCCACCGGCAGAAGCAGGAAGATGCCCACGAGTTTCTGATGTTCACCTTGAATGCCATGCACGAAGCCTGCCTTCGAGGGAGAAAGCCTTCAGAAGAATCCTCGAAGGACAGCACCCCGATCTACGAGATATTTGGAGGCTCGTGGAGATCTCAGGTCAGGTGTCTCCAGTGCCAGGGCACCTCAGATGCCTTTAGCCCATTCCTGGATGTCCTACTGGATATCCATGAGGCTCACAGTGTGAAGCAAGCCTTGGAGTATTTAGTGAAGGCCGAAGAACTGTGTGGGGAAAACGCCTACTTCTGTGACCATTGCCAGGAGAAGACGCCAGCTTTGAAGAGCCTGGCAATCCAAGGCGCCTCGAAGGTTCTGCTGCTGGTCTTGAACCGCTCCTCAGACTCCGCGGGTGGCAAAACGGACAGGAAAGTAAGGTACCCCGAGTCCCTTGACCTGAGGCCATACATGTCTCAGTCTAACAGAGGACCGTTGGTATATGCCCTGTATGCCGTGCTGGTCCACGCTGGTGCGACTTGCCACTCTGGACATTACTTCTGTTATGTCAGGGCTGGCAACGGGAAGTGGTACAAGATGGATGATTCTACAGTTACCAGGTGCGAAGTGGCTTCTGTCCTGAGTGAGTCCGCCTATCTGCTCTTCTATGTCCAGGGGACCGATGGCAGAGGGGACAGTGTCAATAGGCCAGTAGGCACAGGAAACAAGGCTCACGCTGGGAAAGGCTGGCAGAAAAAGCACAAGAGAAGATCTTGTGTGCAGGCCACAGAGCCATGCAGAGAGCGGGAAGAGGCTGCGGCCCAAGCAAAGTCTTTAGACCAGTGGAAGGTGCTCGAGGAAAACAAGCGCCCGGAAAGTGGGCTGAACCTCCAGCGACCTGGGTCCACTCCACCAGCCGATGGAGTTGGGATCCACCGGGCCAGAAGCAGAGAGGACTGGGACAGGAACCGGCCCGACAAGGAGAACCACCCATGGCACGATTCTGCCAGGTTCCCGCCTGCTCCCAGAGCCATGGACTCTGGGTTACCCTGCAGTCAGGAAGAAAGAGCAAGATCCAAGAAGAAGAAAAAGAAGCCAACTTGGAGGCCTCTGCCTCTTTACTAATGCTCACAAAAAACTCACGGACCCTCCGTTTTGGTGATTGGGGGCTGGGGGGGGGTGTCCTGAAGACATCTGTGAACTTGAGGAGGCACTTGAAAAGCAAGAGACTTGCAACTGGACCCCACGATGTGCCGAGGTCTCACCCTTCATCTGTTTCCATGCCTGGCCTTGCTGAGTGCCTAAGAAAGACAGCTTGGATGCAGAAAACAAACTTTCCCGGGTCCTAGGACGAGTGAAACTCCAGAAAGCTTCTGGGTTCCAGGGGGACTCCTGCAGTAGCCTCTACTCTTCCTCACCGACTCCATGCTAGCTAGAGACTAACTCAGCGACCACCGATTTTGGATGCTGGATTTCCCTTCAGCCAGCAAGGGGCTGCTCAAATGGCCTCCCTTAACTGTTTCCTGTGAGATCTTCCTTTCGGTTTGCTATCTAGAACCCTCTGTGGGAACTTTCTTACTCATTGTTCTAGAGCTGCAATACTTTGAACCAAATAAATTCTGTTACTGCACACCCTCAGTTGGTCTTTTCTTTTCAGCATGACTTCATATCAATATTGAGTACTCTGGGAAGGGTCTACTCTACTTAGGAATGTTATAAATTGGATTTTGGTCTCACTGTTTAAACCGGAGATGACATCCAGAGTATTTATGTCAACAGGCGGGCAGATCACCGGTGATTTAATCACTGCAGTTACTCAGCAGAGTATGCAGGGCTCCATAAAATGTTATTATCAATAATTAGAGATTGTGTTGAGGCTAGAAATCCTATATTACTATGACAGCGATGTAGCTGAAAAGCTAGGTCCCGGCCTTACTCTGATACACAGAAGAAAAAGACTGCAGATTAAAGATCCTTATCTTTTTCAGCTGGACATTCTAAGTGCAAACAGCTGCAGGTTCCAGGACATTTGCTTTTCATGGAGGGCATTCTAAATCCCTAGAGAATAGGTTTCATCTACGATCAAGTGACCTTGACTGGATTGAAAAAAAATATTTCTTCATTTTTCTACAGTGTTGAATTTAGACCCCCAGGACTCTACCCTAGGATGATAGTGTCCTGTCATGGAACCAGGAGACATTCTGGCACAATAGTTGTCAAATAATCTAATCTGTTATCATTTTATGTAAAAATCTCTTTCAAAATCAAGATGCTACAAAGATCTCATTTTGTAAGGTTCTCTAAAAGAGAGCCTGTTATATCAACCAAGAGTGTATTCTCAATTCTCATTTTGTAGATCCAGTTCAGAGCCTAGGAAATAAAGCTTGCTTAATTCATTTTAACAGTCGTGGCAGTTGTGTTCTCAAAAATTCAGATTGCTAGCTCACTGATAGAATTTCTGGTATGAGGGTGACATCATTTCACTTATATCATGTTTCCTTCTTTCTTCCAGTCTTTCCTCCTTTCTATCTTCCTTTCTTTCTTCCTTCCTTCCCTCCTTCATTCAGTTCTTACTTCCTTCATTTCTTGATTGCTTCCTTCCTATTGGTTTTTCCCTTGTACTTTACATTCCCACTACATTTTCCACTTCCTCCTTTTTTCCCTGTTACTCCTACATCTCCCCTCTCCCCTGTTCCTTTCGCCCTCCATTTCTTCAGAGGAGATTTGCCGTTCCCAGAATATCAACCTAATGGGTCATAGGAGGACACAATAACACTAGGCACCAATCCTCATATTAATGCTGGATGACCAATACAGTTGGTGGAGGAGGGTCTCAAATTCCCACAAAATCTTCAGAGATTTGCCCAGTGCCCCTTTATGGCTTTCACAAAATCACACAAACTATACACCTATAACATATATGCAGGTGAACTAGCTCATACCCATGCAGTCTTTTTGATGAATTTTTTAGTTTGTGAGACAGTTTGAGCCCTATTAAATTATCTTGTCGGGCAATTGAAAAATTTGGCGGAGGACTAAACAAATAATTCTCACCAGAATAATCTCAAATGGCAAAAAGACTTTTAAGGAAGTACTCAACATGCTTAATCATCAGGGAATTGCAAATCAAAAGGACTCTGAGATACCTTCTCATACCTGTCAGAATGGCTAAGATTAAATATATTGAGGACAGCTCATTTTTTAGAGGATGTGGAGTCAGGAGAACACTCCTCCACTGCTTGTGGAAGTGCAAACTTGTACAGCCATTTTAGAGATCATTATGGTGGTGTCCAATAAAAACGTGGATCAATCTACCTTAAGAACCTGCATCCCACTCTTGAGAATTTACCAAAAGGATATTCAATATTACGAAAAGGATATTTGCCCAACCATGTTCATAGCAGCATTATTTGTAATAGCTAGGACCTGGAAACAACGTGGATGCCCCTCAACAGAAGAATGGATAAAGAAAATGTGGTACATTAACATAATGGTGTACTAGTCAGCAATAAAAAATGATGACCTCATGATTTCAGGCAAATGGATGGTGTTAGTATTAGGCATCTGTACTATGGTGTTCCTGGGGTTCTGATAAAATACACCCTCAGCTGTAGCCACTAAGAGCACCACCTGTGCCTGTTCACCATGTTCCTTTTAAAAGGGCCTTGCATACCTCCAAGCCTCCACTCTCTTTCCCTTTTTCTCTCCCTCTGTCTGTCTGTCTGTTCTTCTCTCTCTCTCTCTCTCTCTCTCTCTCTCTCTCTCTCTCTCTCTCTCTCTCTCAGTGTGTGTGTGTGTGTGTGTGCGCGCGCGCGCGCGCGCGCGCTCACGCGGACACACACACACACACACACGCTTGCCCATATTTACTCTCTCCTTTAGCTCCTGTACCCAGAGACTGGTGTCCCCACTCCCCTATCCCATTTTGATCCATTTATCTAATAAAAACCCATCTGCTTCAACCTGTTGCATGGCATCTTTTTTCTCATGTGCTGGTTTTCTTAAATTACTACAGATGGAACTTGAATAAACTATTCTGAGTGAGATAACCCAGATTTGGGAACACAAAGACAGTATGTATTCACTGATAGGTATTCTTTTTTATTTTAATATTTGTTGCTATGTTGAGCATTTAACCTATAGGCATTCATGTATTGGACTAACACTCTATCAATGTGTTACACTGTCTACCCTAAAATATTCTTTTATTTTGAGACTGGGTCTGGCCTATAAATATTCTTATCCAAACGATGTTCTATTTAATCCAGCTCAAATAGATTTTTTTCCTATAGATTGGAAACTTTAATATTATTTGTTTTCTCTTTGGTGACAATTGTATAATTATCTTCCATTTAATTAAGAACATTGATTATCATTCCTTGCTTCTTAAGATAGTTTAAATGTAACTTAAATCATGGAAAGGGAGATATTGAGACAAACTATTTACAAGGTTTTATGGAGGTGTACAGATTGCTCTTTAATTATGATATAGAAATTTTCACAGTGTCCACAAATTTAGGCATTTCCATTTGTAGTCAATCCATAACACACAATCAATTTTGTTGCTGGTAAAACTATGGAGAAGGATTGTTTCTTCCAGATAATTCTAAATAAAGAAAATGCATGGAATTGAATCAAAGACCCAGACTAATCCACACAACTATGAACACCTGACTTTTGATAAAGAAGCCAGAAATAGACAGTAGAAAAGGAAAGCATCATCAACGGTGCTTGCTAGTCTAACCGGATGTCAGCATGTAGAAGAATGAAAATCGATCCATGTCTATTACCAGGCACAAAACTTAAATCTAAGTGGACCAAAAACCTCAACATATAACCAGATGTTCTGGCCCTGATAAAATAGAGAAAGTGTGGAATAGCCTTGAACTCAATGGCACAGGATACAACTTTCTGAACAGAACAGCAATTACACAGGCACTAAGAAAATCATTCAATAAATGGGACCTCATGAAACTGAGAAGGTTATTTAAGACAAAGGACTCCATCATTTGGACAAAACATCAGCCTAAAGGTGGTTAATATACAAACTATATAAAGAAATGTTGAAACTAAACTTTGAAAACCAAATACAACAATTAAAATTCAGGATACAGATCTAAACAGATAATTCTCAACAAAATACTCTCAAATGGCTGAGAAATATTTTTGAAATGTTAGCCATCCTTAGCCATTATGGAAATGCAACTGAAACAACTCTCAGATAGTATCCTACACATGTCAAAATAGCTAATATCAAAAACACAAGTCACAGCTTATGTTGTCAAGAATGTAGAGTTAGAGGAACACTTATCCATTGCTGGTGAGAGTGCCAACTTGTACAGATGCTTTGGAAAACAATGTGGCAGTTCCTCAGAAAATTAGGAGTTGATTTACCACAAGACCCATCTACACCACTCTGGGAATGGACTTATATCCAGAGGACGATCCATCCTCCCACAAGAACACTTGCTCAACTGTGATCATCGCAGCTTCATTTATAATAGAAATTGGAAGCATCCTAGATATTCCTCCACTGACAAATGAAAAGAAGGAAAATGTACACAATGGAATATTACTCAGCTGTTAAAAAATGACATTGTGAAATATGAAGGCAAAAGGATAGAAATGACAGTAGGCAGAATTTTCTTTCCTGCCTAACAGTATCTAAATAACTGGAATGAAGACTAAAAATTAATTATAAATGCAAACCTGATAGCTCAGGCTTATTTCTAAGTAGCTCTTACTACTTCAATTATACAGTATTTCTGTTTTGAAATAGATTTTTATTTAAATTCAAAACAATCTTATTTACATATCCACCCCAGTTTCCTCTCCCTTCCCATCCTCTCAGGTCTTCCACACACTTCCTATCCCACCTGCATCCACGAACAAGGGAGGGTGAGGCCTTCCATGGGGACATCAGAGTCTGTCACATCATTTGGGGAGGGGCCTAGGGCTTTTCCTGTACATCTAGGTTGAGAGAAGTATCCCTCAAAGGGCAATGGGCTCCCAAAGTCCATTTGTGCACTAGGGATAAATACTGGTTCCACTGCCAGAGGCCCTATAGACTGCCCAGGCCTCATAACTGACACTCACTTTCAGGTAGCTTGATTTTGGGTCCCATGCTGTTTCCCCAGCTGTTCAGACTGGGGTCTGTGAGCTTCCACTTGCTCAGAGCAGCTGTTTCTGTGGGTTTCCCCAGCATGGTCTTGACCCCTTTGCTCCTCACTGGTCCTCCTCTGCAACTGGGTTCCAGAGTTCAATTCAGTGTTTAGCTGTGGGTGTCTGCTTCTGCTTCCTTTAGCCATTTGACTCTGCACTTCTTCCCAGCATGCTCTGCTTCCAAAACACTGCCTAGATATTGGCCAATAGTTTTTTATTAACAGTGAGTGTAACACATTTTCATAGTGTGTAGAAGGATTATTCTACAGCATTTTCCCTTTTGTCTATATAAAAAGGAAGGGTTAATTTAATAATTAAATGCCATATTCTGTAGGTCTTTGAAGTGTTTCAAGACCATCTATATATCTAAATAGATTTGTAGATGACCGTGAAAACATAACTAACAGAACTATAAATTTAGCTATTATACATGACTATTAATCTGTATTTGTTAATTATATACTACATACTACATTAAATGAGCCACATAATACCCCAAAAAAGAGTAGAAACATCCATACAGTATAACAAAGTAACTTCAAATTTCTATCACTAAGCCAAATCCATACCAATGTAAAATATTTAAGATTGATAGTTGCTTTTGATTAAAGTAGATTCAATAATCTACATTTTATCTCATTATTTCTATACTGTCTATACCTTTGTTCCTTTAAAACAAAATCTTTAATTTAACTCATTTGTTTAGATCTTTTTTTTCAAAAACCATGATGAATAACAACATTTAACCACCCCCCTTAAATGATAGTAAACATCCATAATCTGGCTTTTGGGAATATGGTGTTATTTTCTACACTACTCTGTGGTGTGTGTAGGCACTGGTGTCTATGGAGGAACCTTGAGAAAATGAGGAAAATTGTTAGGTCTTGGCTGGAGTGTTTTGGGGGTTTGAATCATCTTGGCCAGAACTTTGAAGCTGTTTTGGATGCAGAATTCTGAGAAGACCCTAACACAGACATTCTGAGATGCTGGATCACCTGGGTCATCCATTTTCATTGGTGCTTGGTCTCCTTATTCTAAAAATACATACTTTTAAGGGTAACATACAAATATGGAAAATGTGGTGTTTTCAAGTCAGTTAAACATTACTTTTTGTTTTATACTTGAGCAGGAAAAATATGCATTAAGTGTGTGGGTTTTCTAGGTTTATTTCTTTGTCCATTGCCAGGGATTCGGGGGTTTCCCCAGACAAACCTCATCATCTACAATCTGGAATGAATCCACAGTCTTTCATTTCCTATGGAAATAAAAGCTTAACTTTTGCCCAAAAGCATACATTTTGACTTCCATTTTGAAGTCAAGATATTTTTTTAAATAGATAGGTTAGTTTAATCTAACAGCTTTCATAATCCAGTTTCTGTTAACAGCCAAAAATGTTGAAAGATAGCACAATAGCATACAGAATCCAGAATATCTGTGTGGTTTCCATCTTTATGTTGCTTTTAAAAATATTATCTACTCCCTTTTCAAGGACTTTATTCATATATATACATATATCATGGTGATATATTATTTTGATTTATTAAAGCTTGCCTGAGGGGTCAGAAAGACAAGTTCCTCAAGATGTAGAGATCAGACAGTGGAGGTACACATCTTCAATCCCAGGACTGGTTACAAAGAGGTAGACAGATCTCTGTTAGTTCTAGGCTACTAATGCCTAGACAAGAGTGAATAGTAACAGAGTTCCTGCCTTTGATCCTAGCACCTACGATCACATACATTTAATCCCTTTATTAGGGAGAAATATAAAACAGGAGCAAGGTCTCAGAGATTGCATTTATTCTGCAGCCATATAAAGGACAGTATGGCTCAGTCTGAATTCTCTAGCCACACTGAGGAGAAGATAATAGTCTGGGCTTTGGTTGTGACAGGATCGTCTTTCAAAGTGAGGTAAAGTTAAGAGCTGGTGGCCAGATACGTTGTTTTTCTGATCTTTAGTTTGAAGGCTGAATGAACCCCAATATCTGTTTCTGGGTATTTTAGTTTTCATATTACAATATAAGAACTGTCTATAACTTTTTTATTTTGTCTCAGAAAGCTTTGCACATTTTTATATACTTTAACACCTTAATAGGTATTTTTCCCCTCTGGAAGTATCATTACGGAGCATCTGTATCCTTTGTTGTCTGCATGAGAACATCCTGCCTCATGCAATGAGCTGGTATTTCAATCCAGGAGACAATGACTGGGAGGCATCTCTCTATATATCAGCTCATATAAGAGAATGTAGAAAAAAGCAATGTGGGTCTGGTGGCAGCTCCCAAGAGATACATCTCTGTACTGCATCCAACATGAGAGGCACATGACTTAAAACAAGCTGTATTTGGGTATGTTTCTGTATGTTTAGAATGTTTTTAAAGTTTTCTCAGTCTTATGTACATATAGGTGAACCATGTTGGAATACCAGTTATAGGCAAACTAACATTCCTGCATGCTAGTTCCCTACTGACATGGAGCCTAAAAGATAATTATAAATTGTCTGCCAATAGCTCAGGCTTATTAATCCCTAGCTCTAACAACAAAGTTTTACCACATGGCTCATTTTGTACATATTCTACCTCTGCATCTGGCTCAAGACTCCTCAGACTCTTCTTCCCAATATTCTCTCTGCCCCCCAAAATCCTGCCTATATAACAACCAATCAGCTTTTTATTGGCAATGATAACAACACATGTTCACAGTGTACAGAAGGATTATTCCACAGCAATAGTCATCTTGTGTGAAGTAAACCAGACACAAAAAGACAAATAGGGGATACACTCACTTATAATTCTACATTAGTTGCTAAGTAAAGAACAATCGTGCTACAATCAACAGACCATAAAGTC
Organism: Cricetulus griseus; assembly: GCF_003668045.3. NCBI lineage: Eukaryota > Metazoa > Chordata > Mammalia > Rodentia > Cricetidae > Cricetulus > Cricetulus griseus. Next base: position 94,749,098 of record NC_048596.1, on the reverse strand, counting down.
TAAGTAACAAGGTGGATCAAGGTGGGTATACATGACTCTCTCTCTCTGGGAAGGAGAAACAGAATAGATTTTGCTGGAGGACTGGGGGCAGGTGGTGATGGTAACAGGAGAGATCAGGCAGTGGGGAGGGACAGAGGAATAGAGTACTGGTAGAAAAAAAACAGAATTGGGGGCTGCATTGGGGAGGGGTAATATAGAAACAAAGCAGTGCAATGAAAACTCCATGGAATCCCTAGAAGTGATACTAGACAAATTTCCTAGTAATGGGGTATATGGAGCCCAAACTGGCTATCTTCCATAACCATGCAGGTGCCTAACAGTGGTGCTAGGTCATCAACGCAGCCACAAAACATTCAAATTACTATCTGTCCTACCTGAAAGACCTGCTGTTGTTGGTGAAGAACTTATGTGAGTGGCCAACCCATAACTGGTCCAAATTATAGTCCATACCACAAGAAGGAGCCCATTCATGATTTTGCATGGGTGATCAGGAGCCAGAGACAGGACAGCCCAAAGATCGAGTATAGACCATATGTAAGCTGCAAAAACCATAACAACAAGAACATCAACAATACCAAAAACCAATGACTATTCCTGAATGCTATTCTGCTTCAATCACAGATTGGTGTGTAGTCTAATTGTCATAAGATGAGCATCATTTGGGAACTGATATGAGTAGATGCAAAGACCCATATCCCTTTGAGATTATGGGGGTCAGTTACTTTCAAACTACCACATTCTACCCCTTGGGCTCCATAAATTTGTAACAACATCATAATGCAAAATGCATTCTCTCCAACTTCAAAAGTCTTCATTGTCTATCATGTTCTCAACAATGTTTTAAATTCAAAGTCCCTTCTGATACTCATAGCAATCTCTTAACTGTAATCCCCTATAAAATTAACATCAAATCATATACTTCTAACATATAATGACACAGGTATATCTCCAAAATTGGGGCTACATGCCCTTTCATTTAACTAGTACATCAGGGTAAAGGGGGGATGAACCCCTGAAATGGGTTAAGAAATAAGATGCACTCATTAAAAAAGGGAGAGTTTCATATGCTCTGAAAGCAAACGATAGGATAAAGGCATACAGAACCCACACCTCCAGATCACACTGACTGGACTAGGCCCAGACCCTACAATCTTTGCGCTAGCCAACTCCTATTTCTTTGGTATTGTCAGAAGACAAGATACAGTTCCTAGGTGTTGGGGAAGAGGGAGTATAGCACATGGACTTCCTCTAATTACTGAGTGAACAATTTACATGTTTCCCTTTTTAAATTATTTAAAAATAAATCAAATTACATCCTGTGCTGTATACAGCCCTTTTGACCTCTGACATTGATTTGAGGAAGGCAGACAATGTTGTCAACGTTGGAGGGGCCGCTTCACTTTCTTCTGCCATTTAGGTTTGGCTTCTCCCTTGGGTACTGTACTGTTGGGTTTGGAGGTCGCAGTGGCCCCAGGTCCAGGGTGAGGTGCTGCAAAGAAGTTCCCATTGGATATCTGGCCGTGGGCTACTTGAAAAATCCAGCTCAAGAAATCCTGTAGGTCAGCAGGAGAGGTCTCTGGCGTGGCCCTGTGCAGAACCACTAGTGCCCGGTACCTGAGAAACAAATGAGATGTGGTAATGAACTCTGGGTATCTGGAGAGATTCCCACACCCTGACATCCCTCCCACTCTGTGATATCATAGACCTTTCCATCTATCAGTGCAAAGTAGGTGACCTTGAGGCATAACATGCTTGACTCTGCCCAAAAGTCTCCCTCCTCAGCAAGATGCAGCCTGTTACACTCAGCACAGCATCTAGCACTCTTAGGTTCCCCGTCCATTTCAAACCTCCTGTGCTTTCCTTGGCATCGGCTGCACATCATAGTATTCATTGCCTCCTTGAGGTCATCTTGTAGCTTCGAAGGAAACTCATCCACTGACCGGCTCAGCTCATTCACTGCCAATTGTTTCATCTCATATCCTGCCGACTCTCTGGGTTGCTGACAATGTCCCAAACTGCCCACAAAACTTTGAAGGCCTCCTCAGCCTTGGGATGAGTTTTATCAGGATGAATCATCTGTACTAGCTGCCTATAGGCCTTCTTTAGCTCCTTATCTGATGTGGCTTCAACTCACAGCGCACGAAAAGGGTTCAGTTCATCCTCAGGGACCCTGGCCATGATCAAAAGTCGGGCCACTTCGTCTTTGGGTAGCAGTGGCGCTCACTAGCTGCAGGTGCCTTACCTTTCATATTAGTCCTTGGCTTGACCCAAGGAAACTCCAGCCAGTTCCGCTGAACTACTCTTACCAGTTGGTGCCATGGGCTGCTAGCTCGAAGCAGAGTCCAGCAACGATGTACAGCTGGAGAATCCAGCCAAGAGAACAGCCTGGTGGTCCTTTCCCTCCAGGCTAACCTGTCACCCAGTCCCACCAAATCCGGCTGCCGAGCTGTAGACAACCCAAAAGGAGGACAAGAGCCAGCAGCAGGAAAGCACCCACTAGCCTAAGAAGACAGGTGAATAGCCCTGCTGCACAGGAAAAGCTCTGGCTTAGGAACTGGACATCACCCGGGCCCAGCCCCCCAATCTCCCTGCCCAGGCTCCCACCCAAACTCGAAAGAGGTTCAGGTCACTGCCTTTCAGCTGCCTGCATGCATATATGATGGCCACATGTTTCTACATACTCTCCCACCAATACCAGAAGTACAATCACCCACTAGAAGCCTGCCTGTCCAAGCTGACATAGCTCTTCCACGGCCACAGTCTCATGCCTCTGTGCTTATCAGCCTGATTTTGTTTTCAGACCAGCTGATGACGACCTGGGGACCTGGGATCTCTGTGTCCACTATCCCGTGTATGTGTATCCTCCTTGGTCAAAAAACAGTGCCTCTGCCTCCGGGATGGGGGTTGCTTTCCACTGGACACACGTGAAAAATCATTGGGAAATTTAAGAGGTTCCTCGTCATCATATTCTTCTTCTTTTAACTCTTCATCTTTCCCCACGGCTGGGCAGTGCAATGGTGGCAAAAGTTGCTAGAAGAGCCATCACCTTCCTGAGAGTAAGTCCCTTAGGGAATTCCAGGGCTTCTCTGGCAGTTACAAGCAGACAGAATTTGAAAGAAAGAAGGGCTCCCATCCTCCTGGTACCCAGTCTCATTCTCTCTTGAGAGTTCCTGTTCTGCTCCTGACTCTTCTGAGGATGTCTCACTCTCATGAAGGTAGCCTCCTTCCCTAGGTGGTCGTGGACCCCTGGGAGGTCCATGGCTTGGATCCCACAAGTGGGCTGGTTTTGGGGGCTGTGTATACTTAGAACCACAGGGCTCTGTGAGGCAGCAAGTACCATTAGGAGCAGTCTCTGTTGAGTCCCTGAGTCCAAAGAGCGGCCCTAACTCCTCCCCCTCTAGCAGCTGAGCCTGAGGCCAGGGTGAGCTATGAAAGCAGCTGCTCTGGCTCTGCTTCAGGCTCACGCACTGCTTCTGCCTTTCGTCCCTGCCGCGGGTGCCTACTTCCACTTCTGTGACATCATTTTTAAAAAGTCTTTAAGGTGATTGAAGACATCATGAAAATAGGTTAGACTTAATTGAGATGAATTCTTGTTTTTCAATGTTTGTTTAGCAACAATTTGTTAGGATATTTATTTTCAAGGAGTAAGATCCCAAACGAGTTTGGGATTTATTAACTCATCATTTCTTCATACATTTTTCCATATGCTACACCCAGCAGTGTATAAAATAGATAGGAATTTCCTTTCCAGGGAGTAACAATACATAATACCAACTGATACAGAGATGGAAGAGCTAGGCCAGGCAGTGTGAAGGCAAGATTATGGAGGGTATAGGAAATCTCAGAGTTACAATATTGAGTTGTAAGGTGAGAGGGATTTGTGTTAACTCTGAGAAGATACCTGAAACTGTTGAGGGCTTGTGTTATAGTACTCGGAAGGAAATGATGGGTTATTTAAATGACAAAGGAAGTTGCCCAGAGAAGCATGTTTTTTGTGGGCACATTCAGAAATTTAAAAACAGGAAATTGCATGGTATTTTCCAAATAAATACAAAAATGCTGTATTTTGCCCTGAATGAGATGGAAGGATGTAGGAAGTAGTAAAGGATGGTTATACATAGTTTTGTTTACATTTCTCTTATAGAAAAATAGTCCCACTATTAATATCATTGGGATACTACCAGGTAGTTTATTATGGCATTCTGTGTTGTGTTAAAATTGTCCGTAATTTGTTATTAAAACCATCTTACGATTAGTGAAAATGCTTTTGAAATGTTCTGAATTTCCATATCAATAATATTTAAGATGAAACAATGGAGAACTATCTAGTTACACCAGAATGGAAAAGAAATAGAAGCAATGCAAATGAGGAAAATGGTGCTTGCAGATTCAATCATTGCCAAAGATACACCTTAACACAGATCTAAGGAAAATTGATCCTTCAACCTAATGTAAGCTAAGCAATAAGTAAAAGAGTTCAACTGGATGCCTTCAAAATTGCATTTTGCCCCAGAAAGATACTAGAGTCTAATGGTTTTCATTAAGAAGATTTTCTACAGATCCTGTTTCTCAAAGTACAAAAGAACAATGAGAAGCAAGTGGTCCTTAAACAGTGGTTAAAATGTAGAAGGACTGCATTCTTCTGAATACAAGAGCTTAAGATTATTTGGGTGATGACAAGGACAAACTCAAGGTATAGTTTGATAGATAGCATTATATATATCTAGGCTTATTTATATATGATCATCATAAGTGACTTGGGACCATAATGTGGTGGTGGCAGAAGTTGGGCTGGCTGACAGAAAGTACCCATATGGCAGCAGGCCTCACATGGCTGGGCAGAAAGACTTATTGCTCCCGGTAAGGGTATTGAACATCTCCGTAAGTATTTCTTAACCAATTGAAATTCCTTGTAGACAAACCTCTAGCCAAACTAACCAAAAGGCAGAAAGAGAGCACACTAATTAACAAAATCAGAAACGACAAGGGAGATATAACAACAGACACTGTGGAAATCCAGAGAATCTTTAGGTCATACTTTGAAAATCTGTACTCCACAAAATTCGAAAACCAGTTTCCTGGATAAATATCACTTACGAAAATTAAATCAAGATCAGATAAACAGTTTAAATCAACCCATTACCCCTAATGAAATAGAAGCAGTCATCAAAAGCCTCCCAACCAAAAAACTCCAGGACCAGATGGCTTCACTGCAGAATTATACCAGAAATTCAAACAAGAGCTGATACCAGTACTCCTCAAACTGTCCCTCACAATAGAAGCAGATGGGATATTGTCAAACTCTTTCTACGAGGCTACAATCACTTTGATACCCAAGCCACACAAAGATAAGACTAAGAAAGAGAACTACAGACCGATATCCCTCATGAACATTGATGCTAAAATATTCAATAAAATATTGACTAATCGAATCCAAGAACATATCAGAAAAATCATCCACCACAATCAAGTAGGCTTCATCCCAGTGATGCAAGGATGGTTCAACATGCGAAAAACCATCAATGTAATCCACCATATAAACAAACTGAAAAAGAAAAACCACATGATCATCTCACTAGATGCTGAAAAAGCCTTTGACAAAATCCAACATCCCTTCATGATAAAGATCTTGGAGAGAACAGGAATAACAGGAACATATCTAAACATGATAAACTCGATATACACCAAACCAATAGCCAACATCAAAATAAATGGAGAGAAACTTGAAGCTTTACCTCTAAAATCAGGAACAAGACAAGGATGTCCACTCTCTCCATACCTCTTCAATATTGTACTTGAAGTTCTAGCTAGAGCAATAAGACAAGAACAGGGGATCAAAGGGATACAAATTGGAAAGGACAAAGTCAAACTTTCATATTTGAAGATGACATGATAGTCTACATAAGTGACGCGGAAAACTCTACCAGGAAACTCCTACAGCTGATAAACACCTTCAGCAAGGTAGCAGGATACAAAATTAACACAAAAAAATCTGTAGCCCTACTGCATGCAGATGATAAACTCAATGAGAAAGAAATCATGGAAACATCACCTTTCACAATATCCACAAGCAACATAAAATATCTTGGGGTAACACTAACCAAAAAAGTGAAAGACCTGTACAATAAGAACTTTGAGACTTTAAAGAAAGAATTTAAAGAAGATACCACGAAATGGAAAGATCTCACATGCTCTTGGATAGGCAGAATTAACATAGTAAAAATGGAAATCATACCAAAAGCAATCTACAGATTCAACGCAATCCCCATCAAAATCCCAACACAGGTTTTCACAGACATTGAAAGAACAATACTCAACTTTATATGGAAAAATAAAAAACCTAGGATAGCCAAAACAACTCTTTACAATAAAAGATCTTCTGGAGGCATCACCATCCCTGACTTCAAGCTCTACTATAGAGCCATAGTTCTGAAAACAGCTTGGTATTGGCACAAGAATAGACAGATAAACCAGTGGAATCGAATTGAAGACCCAGATATTAACCCACGCACCTATGATCACCTTATTTTTGACAAAGGTGCTAAATCCATACCATGGAAAAAAGATAGCATCTTCAACAAATGGTGCTGGCACAATTGGATTCGGACATGCAGAAAATTGCAGATTGATCCATACCTGTCACCATGCACGAAACTTAAGTGCAAATGGATCAAAGATCTCTCCATAAATCCAGCCACACTGAATCTTCTAGAAGAGAAAGTGGGAATAACCCTTGAACAAATTGGCACAGGAGAACAATTCCTGAACATCACGCCAGAAGCACAGACACTGAGGTCTGCAATCAATAAATGGGACCTCCTGAAACTGAGAAGCTTCTGTAAGGCAAAGGACACAGTCAGTAAGACAAAACGACCACCCACAGAATGGGAAAAGATCTTCACCAGCCCCACATCTGACAGAGGACTGATTTCCAAAATATACAAGGAGCTCAAGAAGCTAGCCACCAAAACACCAAACAATGAAATTAAAAAGTGGGGTGCAGAACTAAACAGAGATTTTTCAACAGAGGAATCTGAAATGGCTGAAAGACACTTAAGAAAGTGCTCAAAATCCTTGGCCATCAGAGAAATGCAACTCAAAACAACTCTGAGATACCACCTCACACCTGTCAGAATGGCTAAAATCAAAAATACCAATGATAACCTATGGTGGAGAGGTTGCGGAGAAGAAGGAACACTCCTCCATTGCTGGTGAGAGTGTGAACTTGTAAGACCACTTTGGAAATCAGTATGGCAGTTGCTCAGAAAAATGGGAATCAATCTACCTCAAGATCCAGCCATTCCTTTCTTGGGTATATACCCAAATACTGCATGTCCATACAACAAGGACATATGTTCAACCATGTTCATAGCAGCATTGTTTGTAATAGCCAGAACCTGTAGGCAACCTAGATGACCCTCAACTGAAGAATGAAAAGAGAAAATGTGGTCCATTTATACAATGGAGTACTACTCAGCAGAAAAATGCAATGGAATCTTGAAATTCACAGGCAAATGGATGGAACTAGAAGAAACCATCCTGAGTGAGGTAACCCAATCACAAAAAGACAAACATGGTATGTACTCACTCATATATGATTTTTAGACATAGAGCAAAGGTTTACCAGCCTATAATCCTCTTCCCCAAAGAAACTAGAAATCATGAATGACTCTAAGTGATAAATGGACACCAGGAATGGGAAGTGCCATGAACTCCCGAGCTAATTGAGAGCATGAGGGTAGGGTAGTGGGTGCTGCCACAATAAGAGCACAAGAAGAAGAGGAGAGGAGAATAAATGGAGGAGCAGATATATTGAGTTGGGGGAAGAATAGAGGAGAGAGAGCCGGATGAGAGATACCATATCAGAGGGAGCCACTATAAGTCCGGGAAGAGATCTGGAACTAGGGAGATCTCCAAAGACCTACAAGGATGACACGATCTGACAGTCCGGGCAGTGGAGGAGAGGATGGCCTAGAAGCCCTTCCCCTAGAATGAGATTGATGACAACTCTCTATGCTATCCTAGAGTCCTCATCCAGTGGCTGATGGAAGCAGAGACAGACATCCACAGAAATACACTGAGCTGAAATCTGGAACCTAGTTGAAGAGAGGGAGGAATGAAGAACGAAGGGGTCTGTACCAGGTTGGAGAAACCCACAGAAACAGTTGGCCTGAAAAAGGGAAAGCATATCGACCCCAGATGCTCTTTGGGAGGCCAGTACAGGACTAATCCAGCCCCTGATCATGGATGCCAATGGGGAGGCCCCTGTACTCCTGGGAGCCTCCGGAGGTGGACCTGTGTTTTGCCCTGGTGTGTGGGGGGGACTTCGAGAGCCCATCCCACTTGAAGGGATGCACTCTGTCTCTGAACACATGGGGAGGTACCTAGGCCCAGCACAGGAAGATTTGGTGGACTTGGTGGAGCCCCGGTTGGGGGCCCTACCCTGCCTGGGGAGTGGTGGGTGGATGGGGTAGGGGGTAGGTTGGAGGTGGGGGAGAAGGAATAGAGGTAAGGGGAGGGAGAGGGAGAGGGGAATTACCTGTGAAACAAGCCTGTTCCCTAACTTGAATTAATAATAATAATAATAATAATAATAATAATAATAATATTTTCTGATCTCAGAAAAAAAAAATTCCTTGTTGGAAATTCTCTGTTTATATCTGCACTATTTTTAAAATTTGATTACTTGTTTTGTTTATGTCTGCTTCATTGAGTTCTTTATGTATTTTAGAAATCATTCCTCTGTCAGATGTTGGGTTTGTGAAGAACTTTTCCCATTCTGCAGGCTGTCATTTTGCCCTATTGGTGGTATACTTTGCCTGACAGAAACTTCAATTTCATGAGTTCCCATTTATTTCTTGTGGATCTCAGTGCCTGTGCTAATGGTTTTCTGTTCAGGAAGTTGTCTTCTGTGTCAATGTGTTCAAGATTATGTCTCACTTTCTCTTCTATCAGCTTCATTGTATCTGGATTTATGTTGAGGTCTTTGATGCACTTGGACTCAAATTTGGTACAGGGTGAACATTATGGATCAACTTTTTTCTTACTATGGCACTGTAGTAGAGCTTGAAATCAGGGATATTGATACATCTGGAAGTTCATTTATTATCCAGGTTTGCTTTGGCTATCCTGGATATTCTGTTTTTTTCATATGAAGTTGAATATTGTTTTTCAAGATCTGTAAAGTCCTGTGTTGTTATTTTAATGGGGATTGCATTGACTCTGTAGATTACTTTGACAAGATGGTCATTTTTAGTATGTTAGTTCTACAGATCCATGAGCATGGCTGATGTTTCCATCTTCTGATATCTTCATCAATTTCTTTTTTCAAAGACCTAAAGTTTTGCCTTACATGCTTTTCACTAGCTTGGTTATAGTTACACCTAACATTTTATATGTTTTGAGTCTATTATAAAGTTGTATATTCTATGATTTCCTTTTCAGCCCATTTATTGTTTGTATATAGGAAGGCTAGTAATTTTTTTAGTTAATCTTATATGCAGCCACCTGAATAAAGGTGTTTATCAGCTGTAGGAATTCCCTGGTAGACTTTTGGGGGAGATTATTTATTCTATCATATCATCTGAGTACTTCCTTTCCAAGTTTATCCACTCCGTTTCATTTAGATGTCTTATTTCAGCTAGAACTTCAAGTACTATATTGAGTAGGTATGGAGAGAGTGGACAACCTTGTCTTCTTCGTCATTTTAGAGGAATATCTTTGAGTTTCTCTCCATTGAAATTGATGTTGGCAACAGGCTTGATGTATATTACATTTATTATGTTTAGCTATGCCCCTTTTCTATGGAGAAACCTTGATTAAGAGGTACCACTGAACACATTGCTTGGGCCTGGTCACTGTTACCCTGGCCACACCTGCTTGGTTGTGGTCTGAGTGATGTAACAAGGGTTTAAGTAGAAGGGAGGCACACATGCAGGCCCTTTTCTCTCATGCCTGACAGAGCTGACTAGGAAGCATCTGTAGGTCCCTCCTACTCTGGTGCAAACCTGGTCACTGGCTCCCTTGCATGAGTACTATTCCTTAATAAACTACGTTTTAAAAATCTGTTTCTGACTCCCCTTTGTAAAACTCATTATTTGGTGTCATGAGTGGGACTGAATTGGAACCCATGGGTGGGTCTTGACCAGTGGGGTTCATTCCTCTGCCGCCTTGGAGCCGGGGTATCCTTTCCCCTCTCCCTTCAAACCTGCTGGCAAGAAACGCCCAAGAGCACTAATTGCCACTGAATCTTTCTGGCACCATAGCTTACACTGCAAGGAAGCTGTTGCCACTTGTCATCGCATGGGGGTTTCATCCATCCTGGATAAGTCTCCCAGCACATGCACTTTTCTCACTCTGTCTGAAAGTCATTCAGATATTTTTCAGATAGTCTTGAGACCAAGGAAGCCATCTGCAGCTGAAAACTCCACCATCACAACTGGCCACCTGGGCCACCTGCTGGTCAAACACAGTTACTGTAACTAGAATGGAAACTGACACAGGTAAACTCACATCATGGCAGAACATCTGGCAAAGCAGACAATTGGGAATATTCTTGCTTCCTATGTGAACTCATTGTTAGAGGCAGCTTATTACTTGCTGGTAACATGCATATATACTATGTTAGCCATCAGCTTCACAGTTCATGTGATATTTGGTCTCCCAACCAAAAAAAGGCCAGGGCCACATGGCTTCAGTACAACATTCTACCAGAAATTCAAGATACAGCTAATACCAATTCTCCTCAAAATATTCCACACAATAGAAACAGAAGGGTCATTGTGAAACTCTTCATAGAGGCTTTAATAACATTGATACCCAAGCCACACAAAGACACAACTAAGAAAGAACTACAGACCAATATCTCTCATGAACATTGATGCAAAAATTCTCAATAAAATACTGGCAAATCAATTCCAAGAACACATTAGAGAAATCATCCACCATGATCAAGAAGTCTTATGCCAGCGATGCAAGGATGGTTCAACATATGAAAATCCATAAATGTAATCCAACATATAAACAGACTGAAGGAAAAAAACCATATGATCATCTCACTAGAGCCACAAATAGCCTTTGACAAATCCAACACCCCTTCATGATAAAGGTCTTGGAGAAATCAGGGATAACAGGGAACATACCTCAACATAAAAAAACCAATATACAGCAGGCCAACAGCCAACATCAAATTAAATGGAGCGAAACTCAGTGCAATTCCTCTAAAATCAGGGACAAGACAAGGCTGTCCACTCTCTCCATACCACTTTAATATTGTCCTTGAAGTTCTTGCTAGAGCAATATGACAACAAAAGGAGATCAAGGGAATAGAAATCGGAAAGGAAGAAGTCAAACTCTCACTATTTGCAGATGATATGATAGTCTACATAAGTGACCCGAAAAACTCTAATAGGGAACCCCAACAGCTGATAAACACATTCAACAAAGTGGCAGGATACAAGATTAACTCAAAAAAAACTGCAGCCCTATTATATACCAATGACACATTGGTGGAGAAAGAAATTAGAGAAACATCAACCTTTACATTTGCCACAAACAACATAAAATACCTTGGGGTAACACTAACCAAAAATGTAAAAGACCTGTACTGTAAGAATTTTGAGTCTTAAAAAAGAAATTAAAGAAGATACCAGAAAATGGAAAGATATCCCATGCTCTTGGATAGGTAGGATCAACATAGTAAAAATGGAAATCTTGCCAAAAGCAATGTACAGATTCAATGCAATCCCCATCAAAATCCCAACACAATTCTTCACTGACCTTGAAAGAACAATTCTTAACTTTATATGGAGAAACAAAAGACCCAGGATAGCCAAAACAACCCTGTAAAATAAGGAAACTTCGGGAGGCATCACCACCCTGACTTTAAGCTCTATTACAAAGCTATAGTCCTAAAAACTGCTTGGTATTGGCACCAAAATAGACAGGTAGACAATGGAATAGAGTTGAAAACCCGGTATTAACCACACATCTAGGAACACCTGATTTTTGACAAAAAAAATCCAAATTTATATGATGGAACAAAGAAAACATCTTCAAAAAATAGTGCTGGCATAACTGGATGCCTACATGTATAAGACTGCAGATAGACCCAAGTCTATCACAATGCACAAAACTTTAGTCAAAATGGATCAAAGACCTCAACCTAAACACAGCCACACTAACCCTATTGGAAGACAAAGTGGGAAATACCATTGAATTAATTGGTATAGGAGACCGATTCTTGAACATAACATCAGTAGCAGAGACACTGAGATCAACAATTAATAAATGGGACCTCCTCAAACTGAGAAGCTTCTGTAAGGCAAAGGACATAGTCAGCAAGACAAAATGGCAGCCCACAGACTGGGAAAAGATATTCACCAACCTCACATCTGACAGAGGGCTGATCTCCAAAATATACAAAGAACTCAAGAAGCTAGTCTCCAAAACACCAAACAATCCAATTGAAAAGTGGGGTACAGAACTAAATAGACAATTCTCAATACAGGAATCTAAAATGGCTGAAAGATACATAAGAAAGTGTTCAACATCCTTATCCATCAGAGAAATGCAAATCAAAACAACACTGAGATTCCATGTTATTCCTGTCAGAATGGCCAAAATTAAAAACACCAATGACAGTTTATGCTTAAGAGGATGTGGAGAAAGGGGAACACTTCTCCACTGCTGGTGGCAGTGCCAACTTGTACAGCCACTTTGGAAATCAGTATGGCGCTTCCTCAAGAAAACGGGAATCAGTCTACCACAAGATCCATGAATATCACTCTTAGGCATAAACCCAAAAAACACATTCATACAACAAGAGCATCTGTTCAACAATGTTCATAGCCGCACTATTTGTAATGGTCAGAAACTGGAAGCTGCCTAGATGCCCGTCAACCAAAGAATGGATAGAGAAATGTGGGAAATTTACACAATGGAGTACTTCTCAGTGGAAAAAACAATGCAATTTTGAAATTTTCAGGAAAATGGATAGAACTAGAAGAAACCATTCTAAGCAAGGAAACCCAATCACAAAAGACAAACATGATATGTACTCACTCATATATGGATTTTAGACATAGAGTAAAGGATTACCTGCCCACAGTCCACAATTCCAGAGATGGTAGTAAATGAGGAGGACCCTAAGAGGGGCATACATAAGAGGGTCCCTTCATCAGGGATGGGACCTTTTCCCCTTCCCTGACGAAGGGGAAAAGGTCAAGATCCCCTGAGCAAATTGAGAGCACCGGAAGTGTGGGAGGGAGCTACAAAAATGAAAAGGGAAGAAGAAGGATGAAGAGGTCATAAGGGAGCAAAAAGGTTGAGTGAGGGGAAGAATAGAAGAAAGGATATATGATAGGTAGCATTTGTGTTGGGGGTGTAATAGGGGAGAATCAGAGAGAGAAGGGAACTGGGATTGTCATGGAAAACAGTATTTTTCTAACTAAAATAAAAAAATGACTTAAAAGAGAGATTAGGCTTTGCCAGAATATCAACCTAATGGGGCATAAAAGGACACAATAAGACTAGGCACCAATCCTCCTATTAATGCTGGATGAGGCAATATAGTAGGTGGATAAATGTCTCAAGATCAGGCAAAATGTTGAGATATACAACCATTCCCCCTGTTAAAAGTTTCACCAAATCACAAGGCTAAACACCTTGTAAGTCCAAACAGCTGCAGGTTCAAGGACATTTGTTTTTCAGTGAGGGCATTCAAAATTCCTAGAGAATACATGATATCTACCATCAAGTGACCTTGACTGGATGGTAAAAAAAGAGACTGTGGAGCTGTGTGTTCTGTGTGCCTTTTCAGACAGCCTCCAGCCCCATGTGGGCATCAGTGCTTACAGAACCTGCAGGATTGACCAGCATGAGACAGCTCAGATGTGATTTCTTTATCAGATTTTGTTGAAAAGCTCCACCATTAATCCCAAGAGTTACAGACAGGGAGATTTATGGATGTTCCAGGTAAGCCTTGTCTATAGGGCTAGTTCTAGGACTTCCAAGCCTGCACGGAGAAAAAAATGAAAAAAACAAAATGAAGACATAAACATGGGATTTCTTTGGAATGAACAGGGCATCCTTATGGACCAGACTGATTCCAAATTGGTGTCAAAAACCATTTTGTTTTAAGGACAGAATAAGTTGGTCTTTTGCTACAGTATTGAAGTTTTACTCCCAGTATTCTACTCCAGGGTGATATGGTATCCTATCAAGGAACCTTGAGATTTTGCCACAATAGTTGTCAAATAATCTAATCTGTTATCAGCTTCTGTAAAAATCTTTCAAAATCATGATGTTACAAAGATCTCATTTTGTAAGGTTCTCTAGAAGAGAGCCTGTAAATTAACCGACACTGTATTCTAAATTCTCATATTGTAGATCCAGTTCTGAGCCTAGGAAATAAAGCTTGCTTAATTCACTTTAACAGGGGTGGCAGTTTGTGTTCTCAATAATTCAGATTGCCAGCTCACTGATAGAAATTCTGATATGAGGGTGAAAGCATTTCACTTAAATCCTGTTGCTTTCATTCTTCCATTACTTCTTCCTTCCTTCCTTCCTTCCTTTCTTCCTTCCTTTCTTTCTTCCTTCCTACCTCCCTTCCTTACTTTCTTCCTTCCTTTCTTCCTTCCTAATGGTTTTTCTTTGTTCATTACATTCACACAACAGTTTCCCCTTCCTCCACTTTCCCAGTTACTGCTACATCTTACCTCTACCCTGTTTCCTTCATCCTCCATTTCTCTTCAGATATTAGGCCTTCCCGGAATATCAACCTATTGGGCATCGGGGGACACAATAAGACTTGGCACCACTCCTCATATTTATGCTGGTTAACCAATACAGTAGGTGGAGAAAGGTCTCAAGACTAGGCAGGAATGTTCAGAGATTTGCCCATTCCCCCTGTTATGGCTTTCACCAAATCACAAAGCTAAACACCAACAACATATATGCAGGTGAACTAGCTCATACCCATGCAGTCTTTTTGATTAATTCTTTAGTCTCTGTGAGACCCTTTGAGCCCTGTTAAGTTATCTTGTGGGGCAAGTTCTCATGGTGTCCTTGAACCCTCTTACTCCTACAATCATTCCTTTTGCTCTTAAGCCAGATTCCTTGTGCTCTGTCTAATTTTTGGCAGTGGGTCTCTGCATCTTCTCCCATCAGTTGCTGGGGGAAGCCTCTCTGATGATGGTTAGGATAGGAAGCCATGGGTGAACATAGCAGAATCATTCAGTGGAAATTGTTTATTATTTAATTAAACATTTATTTATGTGTGTATTTATCTGTTTGCCACTTGTGTTGCATGCAATGCTGTGCATGAGTTCCTCTTTGAATAGGCTACAGGTCAGACCAGTCATTGGTTGGCCACTCCCAAAAATTCAAACCACCATGGCCCCAACAAGCATTGCTGGTAGGATAGATATTAAATCAAAGATTTTGTTATGGCGATGTTATGTTCATGATATAACAAATATCGCTTGCCTGGAGGTCAGTGTGCCAATCTTGGTGCAGTATTAGCCATGAAAGCCAGGCTGTGGTGGCACACATGGTTCATCCTAGTTGCCATACTAGTTAACCATACATTTTAAGCAGTGGTGATACACAACTTCAATCCTAGCCCTAGGATGGATTTCTGTTAGTTTAAAGTCACCATGAGCTGCTGGAAATTGATCCAGTGTCATTGAGAAACATATCTCACATAAAGGTGGTCTTAGCACATGTTATCCCAGCCTTTAATTCGAGCACTACGGAGAAAGGTAAGGTAATTGTAGACAGGAGCTCTTTGCAGTCTGAGGAGCTGTGCAGTCTGAAGATGCAGACTGATGACAGGATCACCCTTTTGGTTGAAAATTAGCACAGTTGAGGAACTCTCTAGTGGCTGTCTGCTTTGCCTCTCTGATCTTGAGGCTTAATGCCAATATATGTATCTGTGTTTTTCTTTTTTGTACTACATTTTTTTCCCATCATGGGAGTGAACCAAAATTAATGTAGCCTATGGGCACTATCTTTTGCCATCCTGAGGTCCAATTAAACCCATGGCTGAGCCACACAAACCTTCTTAGATGTCCTCACTGAGGAGTAATGACATTTTTTATTGTGTTTACCCGCAGATAGTATTTCTCTGCATTGCTTTGAAGGCTGTCCTGAAACCTGCTATGGAGCCCCAGGTGGCCTCTAATTCACTGAGATCTGCCTGCCTCTGCCTCCTGATCTGGGATTAAATGCTTGTGCCTCCAAAGCCTGGCTTAGGAGTAAAGATTTCTAATGGCTGGTCTACTCATCTTTCTTTATCTGATGTGGTTTTATACTTCTGTTCTGATGAAAACACATTGAAGACTCTTAGAAAATGGTTCTGCCACCTGGGAAAGGGGCCCCATGAAAATGTAACCTGAGAACTGCTTTGCAAAAACCACACCTGTTTTGACTAAGGCAATTAGATACTAGTGGAGGGTTTAGCTATTACACCACATTAGTGTTTGAGGCCACAGTCCTGAACTATAGAGGGTAATTATTTGGGAATTTAGAGGATTTTTTGAGATTATAATTCCTTCATTAATGTGGTTGGTGAAGTTGGAAAAAAGATAGTTCTCTTCATTACTGATATACTTTTATAGAAATATTAAAACTGTTCTTTTTAGAAATACACTGTAGGCTCAACTTCATTTATTTTCATTTTTCATTTTTTAATTAAATGAAGATTATAATCTTCTACAATATAACCTGACCAATGTTCCCTCTCTCACCACATCTCCCAGATCTCTCTTCCAAGCCCAGTTGTTCTCCAGGTCCACTTCCCTCTATTTCACTTCAGAAAAACAAAGGCTGGGAGGACACAATACCCAACAATGACAAAGCAAGATACAAGAAGACAAAGCAAAAGCCCTCATGCGAAGAACTAGACAAGGCAACTTAGTGAATACAAAATCAATGTTTATTCCAGTGGGAGACAATTGACTGCCCAGATACCACAATGTAAACTCAGGGTTTCCCTATTGGAGTCCAAGACATTGCAATCCTCTCATAGATTCTACATCATGGCTTTTGTGTTGTATCTGCTCATTGAGCAATTTATTGATTTTAAGATAATCTTACATTTATTTAAAAACTAAAACATTGTGTGTGTTTGCTCTAGATTTTAATAAATATTTATTGTTTCATTTTTATTTCATTTTACTTTCCAACCACAGTTCTCCCTCTCATATCACATCACACCCGTCACCTCATCCTAGCCTCCCATCCCCATATCCCACCCCTAGTCCACTCCTTCTCATGGGTAATGGCTCCCATGAGGATTTAACATAGTCTGGCACAATAGGTTAGGGCAGGTCCGTCCCTATGCCATACACTAAGACTTACTGTGGCATCCCATCATCGGGAGTGGGCTCCAAAAATCTAGTTCATGTACAGAGAAAATATCATGGTCCAACTACCACTAAACATGGCATCCTATCCTAAGGAGTGGGCTCCAATAAGCTAGCTCACATCCCAGGTTTATATCATGGTCCTACTGCTTGGGTCCCCTTGGATAGTCCAAGCTTTACATAGGGAGGCCCAGTTTGGTCTCCTGATGTCTCCTGAGTTGTAGGTCTAGACTTAATAAGTTTCCACGAGTTTAGTCAGCTGTCTCTGTAGATTTCTCCATCATGATCTTGACCTCCCTTGCTCCTATATTCTGTCCTTCCTCTGTTTAACTGGATTTCTGGAGCTTGTCGTGGTTTTTGGTTGTAGATCTCTGTGTCTGGCACCATCAATTACTGGATGAGGGCTCTGTTATGATAGTTGGGGTATTAATTCATCTAATTACAGTAGTAGACCAAGGCCAGTTGTAGCATCCTCTCTACTATTGCTAGAAGTCTTAGCTGGTTTCCCCCTTGTGGATTAATGGGAGAAACCCTAGCACCAGGTTTCTCCCTAATCCCAGAGAATCTCTCTATTGGATTATCTCTTTCATTGATCTTCAACTGTATCCCTTCCCACCTCAGCCAACTGATTCCCTCCTGTTGTTATCCCTTCTTCCTTACCCTTGCAACCCCACCCCCACACCAGATCGCACTTATAAATCCCATCTAATTTACCTTCCAAGGGTGACCCACGTTTCCCTCTTAGGGTCAAACCTATTACCTAGCTTCTCTGGAGCTGTGGATTACAGTCTGGTATTTATATTACATCTATATCCACTTATGAGTGAATACAATAAAGCAATTGAAAAATTGGGTACAGGGCTAAACAAATAATTCTCACCAGAAGAATCTCAAATGGCCAAAAGACATTTATGGAAGTACTCAACATGCTTAATCATCAGGGAATTGCAAATCAAAAGGTCTCTGAGATACCATCTCATACCTGTCAGAATGTCTAAGATCAAAAATACTGAGGACAGCTTATGCTGGAGAGGATGTGGATTCAGGATGACACTCCTTCAGAGATGGTAGAAGTGCAAACTTGTACAGCCATCTTTCAGATCAGTATGGTAGTGTCTAAAAATACAGGGGATCAATCTACCTTAAGAACCTGTAGTACCACTCTTTTGAATTTACCGAAAATATGTTCAATCATACAACATGAAAATTTGCTCCCAATATTCATAGAAGCATTATTTATAATAGCCAGGATCTGGAAACAATCTGAATGCCCCTCAACAGAAAAATTGATAAGGAAAATGTGGTAAATTTACACAATGGAGTACTAGTCAGCAATAAAAAGTGATGACCTCCTGATATTCAGGCAAATGGATGGTGTTAGTATTAGGCATCTATACTATCCTGTTCCTCGGGTTCTGATAGGATACACCCTCAGCTGTCCCACTAAGAGCACCACCTGTGCCTCATCACCATGTTCCTTTTAAAAGGGCCTTGCCCTCCTCCAAGCCTCCTCTCTTTCCCTTTTTCTTTCCCTCTGTCTGTCTATTCTTATCTTTGTCTCTCTGTCTGTCTGTGTGTCTCTCTGTGTGTCTCTCTGTGTCTCCCTCTGTCTCTCTGTCTCTGTCTCTGTCTCTCTCTCTCCTGTTCCTGTTCCTGTGTGTGTGTGTGTGTGTGTGTGTGTGTGTGTGTGTGTGTGTGTGTGTGTTTGTACGATATTTATGCTGTCCTGCAGCTCCTGTCCCCGGGGACTAGTGTCCCCACTCCCCATTTCCTTTTTTGCTCCATTTATCTAATAAAAAACCTATCTGCTTGAACCATGTTGCATGACATATTTTTCTCATGTGATGCTTTTCTTAAATTACTACAGATGGAACTTGAATACACCAACCTGAGTGAGATAACCCAGACTGGGGAACAGGAACACGGTATGCATTCACTGATGGATGTCTATTTTTATTTTAATATTTGTTGCTATCTTTAGCATTTAACTTATAGCATTTCACAATGGACTAACACTCTATCACTGGGTTACACTGTCTACCCTAAAAGATTCTTTTATTTTGAGACAAGGCCTAGACTATAAATATTCTTAACCAAAAGATGTTCTATTTAATCCAGCTCAAATATTTTTTTCTCTATACACTGGAAAATTTAATATTATTTGTTTGTTTCTTCGGTGACAATTGTATAATAATTCTCCATTTAATTAGGAACATTGATTATCATTCTTTACTTCTTAAGACAAATTAACTATAACTTAAATCATGGAAAGGGAGATACTGAGACAAACCATTTACAAAGTTTTATAGACAGATACACATTGCTCTCTAATTATGATATAGAAATGTTCGCAGTGTCCAATAATTTAGCCATTTCCATTTGTAGTTAATCCATAATTAATTTTGTTGCTGGTAGAACTATGGAGAAGAATTGTTTCTTCCAGATATTCCTAAATAAAAAAATGCATGGAATTGATTCAAAAACCAAGATTTAAATCCACAAAACTATGAATACTTTATTTTTGATAAAGAAGCCAGAAATAGACAGTGGAAAAAGAAAGCAAAATCAATGGTCCTTGCTAATCTTACCCGATATCAACATGTAGAAGAATGAACATCGATCCATATCTATTACCCTGCACAAAACTTAAATCTAAGTAGATCAAAGACCTCAACATAAAACCAGATGTGCAGGCCTAATAAAAGAGAGAAAGTGTGGAATAGCCTTCAACTCATTAGCACAGGATTCAACTTCCTGAACAGAACAGCAATAGCACAGGCACTAAGAAAATAATTTATAAATGGGGCCTCCTGAAACTGAGAATTTATGTAAGACAAAGGACTCCATCATTTGGACAAAACAGCAGACTACAGAAAGGAAAAGATTTTCACCAATCCCACATCTGACTGGTGGCTAATATCCAAACTATATAAAGAAATCATGAAACCAAATTTCACAAACCAAATAATCCAACTTATATTCAGGGTACATATCTAAACAGATAATTCTCAACAAAATACTCTCTAATGGCTAAGAAATATTTTTGAAATGCTAGCCTTCCTTAGCCATTATGGAAATGCAAGTCAAAATAATCCTTGGATTCTATTTGACACCTGTCAAAATGGCTAACATCAAAAACACAAGTCACAGCTTATGTTGTCAAGAATGTAGAGATAGAGGAACACTTATCAGTTGCTGGTGAGAGTGCAAACTTGTACAGATACTTTGGAAAACAATGTGGCAGTTCCTCAGAAAATGGGGAGTTGATTTACCACAAGACCCATCTACACCACTCTGGGAATGGACTTATATCCAGAGGATGTTCCATCCTCCCACAAGAACGCTTGCTCAACTGTGATCATTGCAGCTTCATTTATAATAGCAGAAAGTGGAAGTATCCTAGCTATCCCTCCACTGACAAATGGAGAGAGGGAAAATATACACAATGGAATATTACTCAGCTGTTAAAAACAATGACATTGTGAAATTTGAAGGCAAAAGGATAGAAATGATATTAGGCAGAATTTTCTTTCCTGCCGACCAGTTTCTAAATAACTGGCATGAAGACTAAAAATTAATTATAAATGCTCAGCTGATAGCTCCTGCTTATTTCTAAGTAGCTCTTAATACTTAAATTATACAATATTTCTTTTTTGAAATATATTTTTATTTAAATTCAAAACAATCTTATTTTACATATCAATCCCAGTTCGCTCTCCCTTCCCATTCTCCCATATCTTCCACCCACCTCCTATCCCAGCAAGGGTGAGGCCTTCCATGGGGGAACATCAGAGCCTGTCACATCATTTGTGGAAGGGCCAAGGGGCTTTCCTGTACATCTAGATTAAGAGAGTATCCCTCCATGTGGAATGGGCTCCCAAAGTCCATTTGTGCACTAGGGATAAGTACTGGTTTCAGTACCAGAGGCCCCATTGACTGCCCAGGCCTCCTAACTGACACCCACATTCAGGCAGCTTGGTTTGGTCCTATGCTGTTTCCCCAGCTGTCAGACTGGTGTCTGTGAGCTTCCACTTGCTCAGGTCAGCAGTTTCTGTGGGTTTCCCCAGCATGGTCAAGATTCCAATTTTTTGCACTGAGTAAATGTACCACATTGTGTAAATGTACCACATTTTCTTTACCTACTCTTCAGTTGAGGGGCATCTAGGTTGCTTCGAGGTTCTGGCTACTACAAATATGCTGCTATAAATGTGTATCCTTTAGGTATATGGATAAGAGTGGAACTAGGCTTATTTCTTACTAGCTCTTGTAATTTAAATTAGCCCATATTTCTTTTCTAAGTTCTACCACATTAATTTGTGGCTCGTTACTTCATTTCCTACATGTCCTGCTTCCTCTGCATATGACATGAGACCCATTTCACTCTGCCCTTCTTCCCAGCATTCTCTCTGCCTCCGAAATCCTGCCTAGATACTGGCCAATAGCATTTTACTAACAATGCGAGCACCACATTTTCATAGTGTATAGAAGGATTATTCTACAGAATTTCCCCATTTTCTCTACATAAAAAGGAAGGTTTTAATTTTCACATAATAATATTAGATAGGATAAAAACTGTTATTAAGTAAGAATTACAGTCACAATGTCCAGTCTATCCATATGTTCTTATTTATCTTATCTTTGTGAGTATAAAATTTATACTTAATTTAATTTTTCATCAAAACTAAGCAAAATTACAAGTTTAAATATTTAGTCTTTTACTCTGTCAAAGACCCCAGAAGGGTGGAATGTTACCTAACAACATAGACAACTGAATGCCTGGACATATTCCCAAAGTTCTGCAATATTGGGGCATCTATCTTTGGCCTACTGGCATAGTTTATATCTGACAGATTTTCCTGAGAAGCAGGTTTATTGAAGGACTATCCTACCTTGTCTTGGCAAAGTTTGGCAGACACTTTCTTTTGCATCCTGCTTGTCCAATTTAGACAATATACTGACAGCAATTGAGGCAAGGGCAGTTTCTTTTCCTAACGAGCTAGCTTTAGCCATAAAGAAAACAAACTCCATGTAGGATTTCTTTGTTGCCCTTCATCTTCTTTTTAAGTAAACTTGGGTTGGCAGAAGGAAACATTTCTCACTGTCACAAAAATCTTTATATTATTAAACATATTAAATGCCATATTCTGTAGGTCTTTCAAGTGTTTCAAAACCATCAATATATATCTAAATAGATTTGTAGATGACCATGAAAACATAACTAACAGAACTATGTTTAACTCTTATAGATGGCTATTAATCTGTATTTGTTAATTATATACTACATTTTAAATAAGCCAAAAACACAATAACCCAAACAAGAGTAGAAACATACATACAGTATAACAAAAATCACTTCAAATTTTTATCACTAAGCCAAATCCATCCCAATGTAAAATATTTAAGATTGATAGTTGCTTTTTGGATTAAAGCAGATTCAATAATCTACATTTTTATCTTATCACTTCTACACTGTCTCTACCTTTGTTTCTTTAAAAAGATATCTTTTAATTAAACTCATTTGTTTAGACATTTTTTTAAGAAACCATGATGAATAACAACTTTTAACCACTGCTCTTAAATGATAGTAAACCTCCATTATCTGTCTTTTGTGAATCTGGATGTCATTTTCTATACTACTCTGTGGTGTTTGTAGACACTGGTGTCTTTGGAGGAACCTTGAGAAAATGAGGATAATTTTTAGGTGGCTGGAGTATTTTTTGGGTCTGAATCATCTTGTCCAGAACTTTGAAGCTGTTTTGGATGCAGAATTCTGTGAAGACCCTAACACAGACATTCTGAGATGCTGGATAACCTGGGTCATTCATTTTCATTGGTTTTAGTCTCCTTATTCTAAAAATATATACTTTTAAGTGTAACATACATGTATGGAATATGTGGTGTGTATAAGTAAGTTAAACATTACTTTTTGTTGTATGTTTGAGCACAAAATTAAGTGTGTAGTTTCTAGGTTAATTTCTTTATGTCTGTTGCCAGGGTTACAGGGGTTTTTTCCATGTCAAACCTGATCATCTAAAATCTGGAATGAAGCCACAGGCTTTCATTTACTGAGGAAATAAAAGCTTAATTTCTCCTCAAAAGCATACATTTTGAATTCCAGATATTTTTTAAAATATATACGTTAGCTTATTCTAAAAGCTTTCTTAATCCAGTTTCTGTTAGAAGCCAAAACCTTGAAAGATAGCACAATAACATACAGAATCCAGAAATTCTGTGTTTTCCCATCATTATGTGGCTTTTAAAAATATTACCTACTCCCTTTTCAAGGATTTTAATCCTTAAAAGATTCTCCAGCCACATTGAGGAGAAGATAAAAGTCTGGGATTTGGTGGTGACACCTTACAGACTGAGGTAAAGTTAAGAGCTACTAGCCAGGTACCTTGCTTTTCTGATCTTCAGCTTGCTGGTTGAATAAATCCCAATATCTGTTTCTGGGTCTTTTGTTTATCATGTTACAATATAAGGACCACCTATACCCTTTTTGTTTTGTCTCCCAAAGCTTTGCACACTTTTAAACACTTTAACCTCTTAGAAGGTGTTTTTCCCCTCTGGAACTATCTTTACTGAGCATCAGTATCCTTTGTTGTCTGCATGAGAACTCCCCCTACCCCATGCAGTGAGCTGGTATTTCCAGCCAGGAGACAATGTCCGGGAGGCATCTCTCTATATATCAGCACATATAAGAGACTGCCAGAGATCGAGAATAGACCATAGGTAAACTGCAAAAACCATAACAACAACAATAACAAAAACCAATGAATATTCTTGAATGATATTCTGCTTTACTCATGGATTAGTGTGTAGTCTAATTGTCATAAGATAAGCATTATTTGGCAACTGATATGAGCAGATGCAAAGACCCACAGCCAAATACTCCCTATGAGATTATGGGGGTCAATCACTTTCAAACCACCACATTCCACCCCTTGAGCTCCATAAATTTGTAACAACATCATAATGCAAAATGCATTCTGTCCAACTTCGAAAGTCTTCATAGTCTATCATGTTCTCAACAATGTTTTAAATTTCAAAGTCCCTTCTGATACTCATAGCAATCACTTAACTGTAATCCCCTGTAAAATTAACATCAAATCACATACTTCCAACATATAACGACACAGGGATACACTACCGATTCAAAACATAGGAAGGAATATAGGTAGGAAATACTTGTACCAAAGCAGGACCAAAAACCAACAACCAAATTCTGCATGTTATTATCTGATGTTGAAAAATTCTTCAGATCTCCAACTCCAATCAGCTTTGATGACTGTAATACACTTCTTGCTCTAGGGCTGGTCCCACTTCCTGTTAGCAGCTGTCTTCCACAGGTATCCCATGATTCTATCATCTCTAATATATTGGACTTTCCAAGGAAATCCAGGCTTCATATTCACAACTTCACACAATGCCTCTCTACTAGGCCTCCATTCAGGGAAACACCAAGACACATGCCTGGTCTCAATGGGTGTTTTTAGGCAGAGAGAAATTCCATAAGCTCTTTCTCGTATTCTTAACTCTAAAGCTGCCGATTTCTGATGCTTGCTGGGGCTGGAATATGTCTCCTTGTCCAATAACATCTTCACCAACTTTCTGTCCTTTGTACCTCAACTTAGCTGTCCTGAAACTTGATATGTAGACAAGGCTGGCTTCAGACTCACAGATCCATAAATATTTGCTTCCCCAGCACTAGGATCAAGGCAAGCACCACCTCAACTGCCTCTAAATATTTCTTCAATTCCTTTTCACTTGTTGGAAACTAACCTATGAGGGAACTTGCCCTGATGACACCACTTTTTTTATTCCATTCTTATTCGATTTATCTCCTTGAACACAGGGTTGTAGGTGAAGCTGTAGCCATGCCTGCTTAGGGGCTGGCTACAGTTGTGCCTGACACTGCTTGCAAGGGCATGGTAATGGTGACATAGAGTGAGAGGCAGTAAGGTGGTGGGTTTCGATTGCTGTTTCACTTTTGTCTTGCTGTACAGACTGCTGCCAGCAGGCTGGCTAGGTTGCTCTGTAAGTAAGGCTTTTTCTCTATTAAAATCCCCTGTATTTCTGCCTGGGTCCCTATGGTAATTTCCCACATTATCCAGTGTCAGGTGTGGGATCTTGTAAACCTAGGTCCATTAGGGACAGCCTGTGGGTCCCACCGGGACTTTGGCTTAGGCCGGGAAAGCACCCTCTCTCCACAGGTGCTCCCGGCTCAGAGCCAACCCACTGTGCCACACAAGTGCATTCCAGCTGCTGATGAGCTGTTCAGAACAGTCTGCCCAGCTGGGAGATTTCTACAGACTTCTCCATGGTTACTGTTTCTAGCTGCAGGCACTGGACTGGCTTGGATTGTGGCCTACCCCACCCAGAGGCCTCCTGCCCTTAGCTGAGAGGCCTCGGAAGTAGGCCTTGGCTTTCAGCAGGATCCTACATTTCCCCTTGCCTCTAATGACTCAGACATGGAGGATCTCTCTATGGTAAAGCCTCATCTCTTTCAGTGGTTGCAGCTGCAAGGCCGTATACTCTCTAAGATAAGTGCAACCGCTTTTTGTGACCTCTCTCCACTGCTGACACCACCTTGCCTGAGGGACCGCTGCCAAATCAATGTGGACTAACTGAACACCTGCACTACCTGCTGGTCAAAGAGTAAAAATCAAAGGCAGAATATTTATCATTTGCTAAAATTGGTAATATTTTTGCTTATTATGTGAATTCAATGTTTGACGAGGATGCTAATCTGCCAGTTACTGGCTTATATGCAGTAATGGCAGTTACCTTGCTGGTATAAATAACATTCCTAGCCAGAATCCTTAGGAACAGGGACAAAGATAACCACACCACTGGCTTGTAGGAAATAAGAGCTTGACACAATGAGGTTTTGGAGAACAGATTAGGTCAGACCACAATTGTGCAGCAAGTGGAACAGAAATTGGATGATAAGCTTGGCTCTGTGTCCAAAATGCTAAAGACAGAGCTGTCTGTTACCAAAGATTAGATTCAGCTTATTTATGATAAGATAAACACAGAGAGATCCTCTATGTCTGAGTCATTAGAGGCTAGGCTGTCAGCAGACTGTGACGAACTAAAGAATATCTGTAGCCAGCTGGAAACTCAGATAGGCGCTGTTGCCCAGAAATTAGATGCAAAGGTGCAAAATATGCAGGATAGGGTTGAAGAATTGGACAAAGCCACTCAATCAATTATTGAATCATCTAAAGGACCAAATCACAAATTTGAGTCTAGATTTGAATGTTTGGTAGATATTTTACAGTACAGGGCTGACAGATTAGATAGGTCCATACAATTGATTGCTGAGGACTCAAAATCAGCAAATCATGACATCGACTCTAGACTCCAATACCTAGAAGACAGTTTCCATACCATCCAGATGCTGGCTAAGGATGACCATATTAAAGACCTAGAAAAACATGTAGAGGAGCAATTAGAGCTATTTACAGATTCACTAATATTCTTGGAATCTTTTATGATTAAGGAGATTGAAACTTTTCATAAGGATATCATTACTAGGCTTAAAGATCATTGGGATGGCCTTTCCACCCACTGATCGACAACGAGGTGAGTGAGCCTCTTGCTCTTACCCAATGCCCGTCCAAAGCATCATTCACCCTGATCTACCCAGGCATGCGCCTGCTGGGGGTAGACCTGCCCAGGCAGAAAGGAACTTCCTGAGTCTGGAAACATCCCACTCTTCCTTCCCGTCCTCCCCTCTGACCTGACCCCTATGGAGGCCTAATTCCTTCAGAGTAAGGAGACTACCAGGAGAGGCAAGACCATCCAGAGCAGCAGACATTGAATTCTGGCCCACACACACCACTGGGTCACAAGAGGAGATAGAGAGGCCCCTCCTGTACCCACTGGAAAAAGATATGGGAAGAAGACAGAATAAGAACTCACTCAATAACAGAAAGACAATTATGACACCACCAGAATCTAGGGACTCCACTCCAGCAAGATATGAAAAGCCCAACACAGAGTATGAAGAAGAGAAGGACCTCAAAAATTATCTCAATAAGATGATAGAGACCTTTAAAGAGGAAACAAGAAAATCCCTTAAAGAAATAGAAGAAAAAGCAAGGAAAAAAATTACATGAAATGGAGGAAAAGAGAAACCAAAAAATTCAAGAAATAAACACATCTCTTAAAGAATCTAAAGAAACCCAAGAAAAAACAACCAAACAAGTGAAGGAAGTTCTTGAAGCATTTCAAAGCATGAAAGCAGAAATAGCCACAATAAAGAAAACACGGAATGAGGTGGTACTGGTATTGGAAAGACTGGATAAATGACAGGAACTAAAGATATAACTAATAGAATTCAAGAGATGGAAGAGAGAATCTCAGCTATTGAATACTCGCTAGAGGATATACATTCATCAACCAAAGAAAACCTTAAGTCCAGCAAATCCCTACCACAAAATATCCATGGAATATGGGACACCATGATAAGACCAAACCTAAGAATAATAGGTATAGAAGAAAGTGAAGAAACACTGCTCAAAGGTACAGAAAACATATTCAAAATAATCATAGAAGAAAACATCCCCAACCTACAGAAAGATATGCCTATGAAAGTAAAAGAAGCTTACAGGACACCAAACAGACTGGACCACAAAAAAGAAGTCCCCCCAACAAATAATAACCAAACATCAAAATCTACAGAATAAAGAGAAAATATTAAGAGCAGCAATGGAACAAGGCCAAGTAACATATAAAGGCAAACCAATCAGATTCACACCAGATTTCTCAATGGAAATACTGAAAGCCAGAAGGTATTCGATAGATACCCTACAAGCACTAAGGGAGCATGGATGTCAACCCAGACTACTGTTGCAAGCAAAACGTTCAATCACTATAGATGGAGAAAACAATATATTCCATAACAAAAACAGATTTAAACAATATATATCCACAAATCCAGCACTACAGAATATCTGGAATGAAAAATCCAACCCAATGAACATAACTACACACAAAAAAACACAGGCAATAGATAATCTAATTTTACCAAACACAAAAAGAAACAGGAGGGTGAAATCCACACCCAATGACACCACCATCAATGAATCCAAAACAAACAAGACCAACGAACAATGGACATTAATATCCCTAAATGTCAATGGTCTTAACTTACCCATAAAAAGATATTGGCTAACAGAATGAATAGGAAGACAGAATCCATCCTTCTGCTGTTTACAAGAAACACACCTCAACTTCAAAGACAGGTGATACCTCTGAGTAAAAGAATGGGAAAAGATTTTCCAATCAAACGGGCTCAAGAAACAAGCTAGTGTATCAATCCTAATATCTAACAAATTAGACTTTAAACTAAAATCAATCAAAAGAGATGAACAAGGGCATTTCTTACTCATCACAGGAAAAGTCCATCAAGATGAAGTCTCAATCCCGAACATCTATGCCCCAAATACAAAGGCACCCACATTTGTAAAAGAAACATCACTAAAGCTCAAACCACACATGAAACCACACTATAATAGTAGGAGACTTCAACACCCCCCTACACCACTAGACAGGACCACCAGACAGAAACTTAACAAAGAAGCAAAGGATCTGACAGAAGTTATGACCCAATTGGTTTTAACGGATATCTATAGAACATTCCATCCAAACACAAAAGAATATACCTTCTTCTCAGCGCCACATGGAACCTTCTCTAAAATTGACCACATAGTTGGCAGCAAAGCAAACCTCCGCAGTTACAAAAGAATTGAAATAACCTCCTGTATCTTATCAGATCACCATGCATTAAAGCTAGAATTCAACAGTAATATGAATTGCAGAAAACCTACATACTCGTGGAAAATGAAGAACACCCAATTGCACCATTCCAGGGTTGTAGGAGAAATAAAGAAAGAAATGAAAGACTTCCTCTAATATAATGAGAATGTAGACACAACATACCCAAACTTATGGGACACTTTGCAAGCAGTGCTAAGAGGGAAGTTCATAGCACTAAGTGCCCACATGAAGAAACTGGAGAAAAGTCACATTCGAGAATTGACAGAACAACTGAAAGCTTTAGAGCAAAAAGAAGCAAACTCACCAAGGAGGAGTAGATGCCAGGAAATAATCAACCTGAGGGCCGAAATCAACATAGTAGAAACTAGGAAAACATTACAAAGAATCAATGAAACAAAGAGTTGTTTCTTTCAGAAGATCAACAAGGTAGACAAACGTCTAGGCAAACTAACCAAAAATAGAGAGCATGCTAATTAGCAAAATCAGAAAGAAAAGGGGGATATAACAATGGACACTGAGGAAATCCAGAGAATCTTCAGTTCATACTTTTAAAATCTGTACTCCACAAAATTGGAAAATCTAAAGGAAACGGACAGTTTTCTGCATAAATATCACTTACCAAAATTAAATCAAGATCAGATAAACAGTTTAAATCGACCTATAACCCCTAATGAATTAGAAGCAGTCATCAAAAGCCTCCCAACTAAAAAGCCCAGGGCCAGATGGCTTCATTGCAGAATTCTACCATAAATTCAAACAAGAGCCAACTCCAGTACTCCTCAAACTGTTCCGCACAATAGAAGCAGATGGAATATTGCCAAACTCTTTCTACAAGGCTACAATCACTTTGATACCAAAGCCACACAAAGATATGACTTAGAAAGAGAACTACAGACCCATAGCCCTCATGAACATCGATGGTAAAATATTCAATAAATTATTGGCGAACTGAATCCAAGAACATATCAGGAAAATCACCACCATGATCAAGTAGGCTTCATCCCAGGAATGCAAGGATGGTTCAACATATAAAAATCCATCAATGTAATCCACCATATAAACAAACTGAAAAAGAAAAACCACATGATCACTAGACGCTGAAAAAGCCTTTGACAAAATCCAACATCCCTTCATGATAAAGATCTTGGGGAGAACAGGAATAACAGGAACTTATCTAAACATGATAAACACAATATACACCAAACCAATGGCCAACATCAAACTCAATGGAGAGAAGCTCAACAGAGATTTTTCAACAGAGGAATCTGAAATGGCTGAAAGACACTTAAGAAAGTGCTCAAAATCCTTGGCCATCAGAGAAATGCAACTCAAAACAACTCTGAGATACCACCTCACACCTGTCAGAATGGCTAAAATCAAAAATACCAATGACAATCTATGCTGGAGAGGATGTGGAGAAAAAGGAACATGCCTCCATTGCTGGTGGGAGTGCGATGTTTTAAGACTACTCTGGAAATCAGTACGGCGGTTGCTCAGAAAAATGGGAATCAGTCTACCTCAAGATCCAGACATTCCTCTCTTGGGTATATACCCAAATAGTGCATGTTCATACAACAAGGACATATGTTCAACCATGTTCATAGCGACATTGTTTGCAGTAGCCAGAACCTAGATGCCCCTCACCTGAAGAATGGATAGAGAAAATGTGGTACATTTATACAATGGAGTACTTCTCAGCAGAAAAAAGCAACAGAATCTTGAAATTCACAGGCAAATGGATGGAACTATAAGAAACCATCCTGAGTGAGGTAACCCAGTCACAAAAGGATAAACATGGTATGTACTCACTGATATACAAATTTTAGACATAGAGCAAAGGATTACCAGCCTATAATCCTCTTCACCAAAGAAACTACAATACACCCCAGTAATGGGAAGTGGCATGAAACCCTGAGCTAATTGGGAGCATGAGGGTAGGGGAGAGGATGCTGCCACAATAAGAGCAAGAGAAGAGGAGGAGGAGAGGAAATGGAGGAGCAGAAATACTGAGTTGGGGGAAGAATAAAGGTGAGAGAGCAGGATGAGAGATGCCATATTAGAAGGAGCCATTATAGGTGTGAGAAGAGATCTGGAACTAGGGAGATCTCCAGGAACCTACAAGGATGACACGATCTGACAATCCAGGCCATGGAGAGGATAACCTAGAAGCCCTTCCTCTAAAATGAAGTTGATGACTATGCTTTATGCCATCCTAGGTTCCTCATCCAGTGGGTGATGGAAACAGAGACAGACATCCACAGACATAACACTGAGCTGAAATCTGGAATTTAGTTGAAGAGAGGGAGGAATGAAGATTGAAGGAGTCTGTACCAGGTTGAAGAAACCCACAGGAACAGCTGGCCTGAACAAGGGAGAGCACATCGAACCCAGATGCTGTCTGGGAGGCCAGTACAAGACTAATCCAGACCCCTGAACATGGATGTCAATAAGGAGGCCTCTGCACTCCAGGAAGCCTCTAGTAGTGGATTAGTATTTTTCCCTGTTGTAAGAAGGGACTTTGAGAGCCCATCCCACTCTGGGATACACTCTGGCCCTGGACACATGGGGAAGGGCAAGCCACAGCACAGGAAGATTTGGTGGACTTTGCAGAGCCCCCGTTGAGGGCCCTACCCAGCCTGGGGAGTGGAGGGTGGATGGGTTAGGGGTATGTTGGGTGTGGGGGAGGAGGGATGAGAGTGAGGGGAGGGAGAGGGCGAAAGGACTTACATGTGAAACAAACTTGTTCCCTAACTTGAACTAATAAAAAAAAAAAGAATTTTAGACTATAAAAAAAAGATCATTGGGATGCCTGAGAGGCAGAATCACTACAATCTGAAGCACCTACTCAACCCAGGTATCATGACTATTCCTCTAAGATTGTTACTCGTATACCATTAGTGTACCCAGCTAACATGGTAGTAAAGACATCTTCTAAGAAACGCCCTCAGAGACAGATGGCTTATGTATGGCAACCTATACAGCGGAAGGATCTTAAGAATATTAAAGAATCATTTGTCTCATATGGTCTCCATAGCCCATACATAAAATATCTATTACATTCATGGGCAAATTTTAACAAGGTGACACCCACAGATTGGGAACAATTGGCAGCAGTTGTACTTTAGAATTCATGCCAAATCCAGTGGAGAGCATTGTTCAGGGAAGGAGTGAAGCTCCTTGAGGGTCAAGGCATAAAGGAAGATTTTGAGGCTGCCCTAGATAAGATTCTTTGTGAGGATATTTATGCTGACCCACAGGTTCAGGCTGAATATGCCGACCATATACTGTCCCTATGCAGGAAAGCAGCATTAAACGCCTGGGATAAGGTTCTTGAGCTAGGAGAATGCCTAGAAGCTCATGCCAGAATAGAACAGGGACCTACAGAACAGTTCCATATATAGTGACTATATATTTAAAATGAATTTTAAGACTCCAGCCAGAGAAGCAGGTAGTCTAACTGAAGATCTCCACTTATCCATCCTCCCATTTGAATCCAAACCAGATGGGGGATGTCCATATATATGTATGTATGTATGTATGTATGTATGTATGTATGTATATATGCATGTATATATATATATATATTATATATATATATATATGTGTGTGTGTGTGTGTGTGTGTGTGTGTGTGTGTGTGTGTGTGTGTGTGTGTTTCTCTTATTGGTTGAAGAATAAAACACTGATTGGCCAGTAGTTAGCCCGGGGTTATAGGCAGAGCTACTGGGTGAGGAGAATGCTGGTTAGAGCAAATGGAGAGAGATCACCAGGGAGAAACCATGCTGTCAAAGGAAAAACATGCCAGATTACTGGTAAGCCACAACCTCATGACAATACATAGTTTAATAGAAATGGGTTAATAATTAAGAGAGATTGCTAGTCAGTAAGAAGCCTAAGCCATTAGACAAACAGTTTCTCAATTATTATAAACCTATGTGTGTTTATTTGTGGCTAAGCAGCTGTGTGACCAGCCTGGAGAGGAAACTCCATCTAAAATGTCTCCTAGACATGGGGTGAGTATTTTCAGGTAAAACCTGACAAAAGCTCAAAAATGGATTTTAAAAACAAAAGAACAGAGGCAAGCACAGCTTATTGGTAGCAGCATTTTCTTGGGTAGGCATTTTCTAGAGACAAGCAGAGACTCATGGCTCCTTTAAGGAAGGTTTCCTGACTCAGCATTAGTGGCAAAAGCAAATGACATTTTAAGATGCCCTCCTAACAAACAATTAAATGCCAGCAGCATGCTTCTTGGTGGTGGCATGCACCTAGAATCTCCACAGAGTAATGGCAATAAGCTGGAGGCTAGAAATGCAGCTTGACTCTCAGAAAGCCAAAGAATAGAATGGAGTCAGCTGACACTTTAATCTTAGAAATGTTGTTTAGCAGATGAAAGTCTTGTGGCCAGAAAAATAGAGATATAAAGTGAAGATAGATTCATAGACACAAAACCTCTAATTGTTACAGTATGTTTAAAATATATGAAGGCTTGGGAGAGAAAAGAAAACGATTCAGAAAGTACTTTAAAAAAAGGGAAGAAATAGAGTAGCTGGGTGTTTTGGCATACACCTTTAGTTCCTAGCACCTGGATGGCAGAGCTGGGTAGATCTCTATGATTTAAAGGCCACCCTAATTTACAGAGTGAATTCCAGGACAGGCAAAAGTACACAGAGAAACCCTGTCTCAAAAAAATGAAAAAATAAAAGTAAAAGTAATAAAAATTAAAAAAAACATCAGGTAGAGATACAAAATACACACAGAGTCTGGATACTGTATGTTGTTGTGTTATTTTTTAATTGTTTGCTGATGAGGAAGCAACAGCTGCTAATAAACATTTGATTACAAGTGTGGCTGTACTAATCCAACATATATATTTGAAAAATGTCTTTACTTTAAAATTTAAGCCTAACAACATGTTACTTTGGAAAAGAAATTCAACTCTTGTTTCCACATAAGATGAAACCTGTGCATTCCTTCCAGAAGGATATGATTTGATCAAGCAAGACCCCCTGAAGCTGTGTCTCAGGTGACTCGACATCTACAACAGCTGGGATGATGCAGCCAGGATTTGGACAGATTTCTGGGTTTTCTCAGGATCCCATTGTGATTGACAGCACCCCTGAACATCAGGAAGCAGTTTGGAAAGAACGATGCCCAAATTCCCAAATATTGTTAATAAATGTTTCTTTTCATTTAAACAGGGTTTGTTAGAATTGGCTAAGTGTCAAATTATTCTAAAGGAAAAAGAAAGGGAATATGATATGGAAATGAATACTTTGCATTGGTATGGATTTTGGTTTGTTGATACAATTTTAAGGTCAAATTGATATATGTATATTTCTACTCATATTTAGGTATTGTGTTTATACAGCTCTTTTAGAAATATAATGCATAATGAAATAGAGATTTTATAGTCACCTATAATGGCCAACACTTTGCTTAGTTAGGTTTTCAAGATATACTGAGATATTTTTGAGATGGATATTGTTCAAACCTTTCAAAGAACTACAGAACGTGGCATTTAAAATGCTTTTTTAGGGTTTTTCAAGACAAAGAGTCACAACTGTTCCTGGGAACACCAATTACTTCAAAGAGGCAGACAGGCATCAAAGAAACTTGTTAGAGAGTCTGCCTTTGACATGTCATGACTAGCCATTTGGGCCAGAAACTAGTCTTGTCGGGACAGTTTAATTGTATGCTGTATAAACTGGACATGAATGACCCAAAGGAAAGTGACTGCTGAACTTGCCAAAACAAGATGGGAGAGTCCAGAAGGGTTCCTCCTTTATGGAAGAATCTGTTAGATATTCAGCAGGACACAGAGAAAAATGACTGACAAATTGCCAACACAAGGGGGACAGTTTCAAATTTCCGGCTATCTGAAGTCTGCCTGACACTTGAGGCCTAGACTGAAGATGGATGCCCCACTGTTACAGAAGAACTTTGGGTGACTGTCCAGGCAGAAATATGTCTCTGTCAATTCTAGGATTTATATATTATCCTTCTGTGTTCTTTGATGGAGTTGAAGACACATAGTTATGGTTATGGTTTTCCTTACTTATAATAAAAGATATTTTAAACATAAGACTTCAGACTCACAAAGATAGGATACCTGATAGAATATTTTCTTTAAATTTTGCCAAATATTAATGAACTATATATTGTAAGCTACAGTTCGTTCGTGATAACTGTTTTATTATATATTATTTCACTATGCTAAAGTTAAAAGTTTTCTTTTTATTTATACAGAAAAAAGGAGATTGTGGGGAATGTTCTTCTATATACATGTGTCTCTTATTGGTTGAAGAATAAAACATTGATTGCCCAGTAGTCAGGCAGGGAGTTCATGCAGAGCTACTGGATGAGGAGAATGCTGCTTAGAGCAAAGGGAGAGAGGTCACCAGAGGGACACCATGCTGAGAAGGAGTAACATCCCATGTTACAGATAATCCTCAGCCTCATGGCAATAATAGTTTAGTAGAAATGGGTTAATAATTAAGAGAGATTGCTAGCAAGGTAGAAGCCTAAGCCATCAGCCAAACAGTTTATCAATTATTATAAACTTATGTGTGTTTATTTTGGGATAAGCAGCTGTGGGACCAGGTGGGACAAGAAACTATCTAAACAATCCCCCAGTTTCATCCAGAGCTCTGTAGCTGACCACCTGTGTCAGCCTCTCTTTGCTCCCTTCCTCCATCTAACTCTAGGGGATCACATAGTTCTTCTCCTCCAACCTTTCTTCTCCCAATTCCTGCTTTATCCTAGGCTCAACTCAATAGGCAGTCTTGAGAACCTGCCAGCCAAGCCTGCCACAGAGGTAAGCAGGCAAGTGAATCAGGTAGGCAAGTTTCTGCTCTTCATTCTCCATCCTCTTCCCTGTATCTAATTCTCCATTCCTATCCCCAGGTCTGTAACAAACTTGGGGCCTCTCCCACTCTCTGCTCTCATTCCTATGGGATTCAAAAAATCCTGGTATTTCCTCCTAAGGACCCCTCAGTACCCCCCCAGCCAATTTTCATTCCTAATTATCAATTCCCACTACATAAAAACACATTTGACGTGGTACCCCAAGTAGCCATGTCTAGCAGAATCCCAGAAGTATTTAACACCAGGCCACACAAACATCACACCCTCCTAAGAACCAGAGAGGGTAACATAAACCCATCCTACAAGACAAAACCAGATATCAGCACCTAGAATTACAATCTTCCCAATCCCAGATTGCTAGACACCAGTGTAAAAACACAATCAATACCAGCCAGGACAAAATGTCTCAACTAGAACACAGCAACCATACTCTAGTAGGTCCTAAGTATTACATTATAACTACAGCACAAGACTCAGACCTTAACATAGTTTCTATGAATATGGTAGAAGGCACTAAAGAGGTGATGAATTAATCATCATAAAGATATGTCCAAGCTTGAACACCTCCTTCCAAACCCAACCTGAAACAATAGTAAATTAGCCCTTACTAGGTGTCAACAGTGGGGAAAGGGAGCAGAATATTCTCCAGGTTTCTTCCTGCTGAAATGGGATGACAATTACCTTGTGGGGCCCTTTGGAAAGAAAATGGTAGAGTCGTGAGAGACTCACGAGGATTATAACCAGTCCCTTTATGTGGGAGATGCTTGATTGAAGGTCTAGCTTGAAGTCCTTATCTTGATTGAAGTTCTTGTGTTGGTTGGAATCAGGACCTGAAGTTCTGGCCAGAGTGTCAGTTGAAACAAAATAAGTTGAATTCAGTGGACACAGTGAGTTCTGGCCTATTTTCTTTCCAGAGGGTTCAAGGATTGCTATCAGGCAGTTCTTCATTGGCTGTATAGAACTCAAACATAAATGTTAGCAGAGAAATTTTTAATTGTATATGTATGGCTCCTGGGAAAGGCAACAATGGGAAAATAACAATTGGGAGAGAATGTATACCTTGAGAGAAAGAGCCAAGAAAAGAAAAATGACACCAGTCCCCTATTTTCTCTTATTCTGTATTACATCAATTGGCTTCTTGATATAACACAGAAACTCTGAATTTTATTTTAACAACGTTTTTGAACTTAGAGGAGGAGAGCCAAATCAAACTCTAAGTCCAGCATTGGTTTAATTCAATATGGACCAGGAAATAAAGAGAAATAGAGTTCTCTGAGAGGCAGCTGTAGAGTTTACCATATGGTACATACCCTTTGTTTGATGTGTATAGCTACTCTCTCTTCTTAAGTATCTACCCATGCAGTGTCCTTTGACTTCTGGAGATGAGTTTTCCTGTGAAGATGAAAACAAAACACTTCCCTTACCTTTGTGAAGTTTATATACAGTGTATGAGATATACCTTCGTAGATTACCTGTCATTTCCTCTCATCGAAACTTTTTTCTTTTTTGACTAGAATCTTGAGCAACTTTGATTGTATCCAAAGTTTTTCTTCTCCAGAGGAAACAAAGGCAAACCCCCTTCCCCAAGGTAACACATGTCCTGGTTTCCATACAGAGGTGAATACATCTTTGAAGTATACAGGGTGATACACTATATCAGGTTTTTTTTTTTTTGGTAGTCCTGTGTCTTTCTGCAGATGTTCCTATTTCTCATTAACATTAAAAAAGTGTAGTGTTAGATGGGTGTTGGTGGTGCAGACAATTAATCCTAGCACTCGAGAGGCAGAGGCGTGCGGATCTCTGTGTTTGAGACAAGCCTGGTATCCAGAGCAAGTACTAGGATAGACTCCAAAGTTACACATACAAACCCTGTCTCAAAACTCTCAACACCCCCCCAAAAGAAAGTTTACTGTTATTAAGGCATTATGTAACCAATGCTTGGGGGGTTGTTCCCACAGCCTTTTTATGGGGCATTTCTTTCAATGGTCTATTAGTTCTCCCTACCACTGCTTGTCCTATGGAATTGTGTGGTATACTGTTTACATGCTTTATGTTATAATATTTGTAAAACTGTTCCAATTTATTGGAGACATATGCTGGAGCATTGTCAGTTTTCATTTGTGCAGGTATACCCATAATGGCCATCACTTCTAATAGGTGTGTTATAACAGAATAGACCTTTTCAGAGCTAAGAGCAGTAGCCCATTGAAACACTGAAAATGTGTCTATAGTATGATGCACATATTTTAAATTCCACAATTCCTGAAAGAGAAAGGGATCCATCTGCCAAACCTCATTCATCCAAATGCTATTTGGAGTATAGCATTCTGGCAATGGAGCTTGACACCAGATTTTTTTTCCTCTAATTTTTTTATTTGAATTAGAAACAAGATTGTTTTCCATGTCAATCCCACTTCCCTCTTCCTCCCTGCTCCCCTCAAAACCTCCCCAACTAAAACCCTAACTATCACATATTATTTCTCCTTCCCCTGGATTATGAGGCCTTCCATACAGTGTCAACAGTGTCTATTGTATCCATTGGAAGGGCCTAGGCTGGTATGTCTTGGCTCAGGGAGTTTCTCTCTATGTGGAATGGACTCGCAAAGTCCACACCTATGCTAGGAATAAGTAGTGAACTACTACAGGAGGTCCCATAGATTTCTGAGGTCTCCTCAGTGCATCCCAAGTTCATGGTGTCTGGATCAGGAACCAAGAGCTCCCTGTTGTTCAGGTCAGATGTTTCTATGGGTGTCACCAGTCTGGTCTGGACCCCTTTGCTTATCACTCATCCTTGTCTGCAACTGGATTCCAGTTCAGTTCAATGTTTAGTTGTGGGTGTCTGCTTCTACATCCACCAGAAGCTGCATGTTATAGGATGTCATATGAATTATCCCTCAATCTCATTATGAGGGGAGGGCATTTAAGGTAGCCTCCCCTCTGTTGCTTAGATTGTTAGCTTGTCTCATCTCCAGAAATTTCCCTACTGCCTGATTTCTCTGCAAACCTAAAATGTCCCCCTATATTATGATATCTCCTTTATCGTTTTCTTCTATTCTTCCCCCAAGTCAACCTTTCTTCTTCCTCATATCCTCCTCACCCATCCTCTTCTCCATTTCTCAATCTCCTAGCTGCCTGGCCCCTTCCCATGCTCCCAATTTGCTCAAGAGGTCTTGTCCCTTCCCCCATCTCCAGGGGACAATGAATGTCTCTTTTAGGGTCCTCCTTGTTTACTAGCTACTCTGGCAGTGTGACTGGTAGTCCTTTACTCTATGTCTAAAATCCACATATGAGTGAGTAATACCATGTTTGTCTTTTGGTGACTGGGTTACCTCACTCAGAATGGTTTTTTCTAGTTCCATCCATTTTCCTGAAAATTTCAAGATTCCATTGCTTTTTCCCCCACTGAGTAGTACGCCATTGTGTATAAGTACCACATTTTCTCTATCCATTCTTCAGTTGAGGGGCATCTAGGTTGTTTCCAGGTTCTGGCTATTACAAATAGTGCTGCTATGAACATCGTTGAGCAGATGTCCTTGTAGGAATGTGATTCTTTTGACCCCAGAGATTTATAGCTATGTTTGCTACATATGGTTTTAAACTTCTCTCTGAACTTCCAGTCCAATGGAGACAATCCAGTTTACACTTTGGCATACTCTAGATAATGTTCCAATCCCTAAATAATGCACATTCAGCTCTCTGAGAGGCCGTCTCTGAGGCCAGTTCCTTTGGATTATCATACTTTCATGTTCCCCAGTGTCCCCAAGACTGGTAATAACTTTATTATTAATTCTTACTTTCAACTGACGCCTCTTATCATTAATAGAAATTTTCCAAAATATGCATTTTGTCTCCTCCAGTCATGTTTGATTCTTAATCACTAGCTAAACTCGTATCTAGAGTAGTATCATTTATTACAATAGGCAATGTATTATTTATTCATTCTGTGAAAGATTGTCCTTCTAAGTGACTGGGAATGACTGGACCTTTCTCCATGCTGGCTCCTTTGTGAGATACTTCAAGGGGTTTCCTAATTGTATTAGGTTTCCTTGTATGTCTCTGTTTGATCTGCTTTAATTGGTCCATTGCCTGCCTTTACCACATCTCCTGCATAATCCAGAAGGCAGAGGCCTTCTAAGTATCAAATCCTATACTCCAGAATTTTGCCTGTGGTGATAAATTCCTCAACATGGAGAAAACTCCTGTGCTAGGTCTTGAATCCTGTCTTGGTTCTTAACTATTTTTGCATTCAAAGCATCAGTCATGGAACAAATTTTGGTTTTCATTTGGCAATGGGTTTTTTTCTACCTGTGTTGGTAATGTACTATGGCCAGACATGGTATTCTCAACTTCTTTACCTAAATATTCCATGTCTTCCATTTTAGAAATCAAATTTTCCTGGCTGGCTTTTTATATCCTGCATTCAATTTGCTAAGCTGTCCTTTTCCCTGTGTCTCAATCCTCTGGTTACAGATATCATATGGAGTATAAAGCTGACTGCTAACATATTATATAGGTACATCACTGGCAATTCACAAGCCTCCTCTTACATTGAATTCACATAAGTAGCAAGAATATTCCCAATTTTCTGCATTATCTAATAGTCTGCCATTCTGCAAGTTTACCTATACTAAGTTGCCGTCCAGCTGCAGTAACTGTATTTAACCAGCAGGTGGCCTAGGTGCCGGGTTGTGATGTGCAGAGGTGAATTCCGTCTCAAGACTATCTGAAAAATATCTGAAAGATTTCCGGACCCTGTTAGAATGGATGGAATGGATTGGTTGTTGTTAGCAGAAAAGGCTTTGGAAAACCTGCAGGGCCATACCAGGTCAAGGCATTGAGCAGTGCTGTTTTTGGTTACCGAGCAGTACTTGGCACTAAACAGTTTTGTCCTAGAGAGTGCCTACTGTGGCTGCAAATACTCACACATAAGGGGAGGAGCCTCAGGTAGGGAAACCCAAGGAAGCAAAGTGCCAAAAACCTTGCTTGGGCTAGGAGACTGACCTGGGAGGAATGAAACCCACAGGCAGCTTCCTAGCTGTGTGAGTGGACAGAGAGGGAGATGGGAGGGAAAGATGAAAGGTTATTCAGGCACTGATGCAGCATTGGAATATATCTCACCAATTATCACCACCCACCTTCGGGTTAAGACTCAAAACTCCTCACAACAGCTAATGCAGAACACAATGTGGAA
This sequence comes from Cricetulus griseus, assembly GCF_003668045.3. NCBI lineage: Eukaryota > Metazoa > Chordata > Mammalia > Rodentia > Cricetidae > Cricetulus > Cricetulus griseus. Next base: position 94,707,891 of record NC_048596.1, on the reverse strand, counting down.
TCAGAACTAGATTGATAACAGATTGTTTATTAAGAAAGTACTCAAACAATGGAGCCAGTGACCAGGTTGACACTGGATGCCTGCCTGTCTACTTAGCCAGGCCAGAGGGAAATAAAAAGAGCCAAGTGTATGCCTCTCTGATATTTAAAACCTTGCTACATCACTCTGACCACACTGAAGCAGGTTTGGTCAGTGGCACCTGTGACAAGCCCCAAGCAGGCGTTGGCATAATTTCCCCCTACAGGAGCTCACATGGGCATAAAAAATCCTTAGGAGAGCCAAGAGAGAGAAAGAAATCTAGCTGGTATGAAGGATGTACACAATTTGGCCAGACTTATTTTATTCCTTGGGTTTTTTCTTCCCTTCTACAAGATTTTTCAATGTTATCCTCTCTTGAGATATTTTAAGGATCACTTATTCTTATATATGAGGTAATTTCTTAATAGGTTTAATTGTCGGCTTGATCCTATTCCTTACAAATACCTCTACTGTTTATGGAGTAAAGCATATACTCAGACATTTTCAGACTGAAAATCATTGATCCTGGAAACACACTTCAGAATTGATAGGGTAATAATACTGGACCAAGAATGAAGGAGCCAAAATTCTGGATTGGTTGTAATCAATATTCATACTCCAAACTCAATTATATTCATATGATGATACCAATCCAAGAATTGCTTATTAGTTTTCAGTTATTACACTGAAATTATCAATAAATTCAGGAAGACTCTTGGAATCATACCAAGCATCATAAAATCAAATATATGGCCTTCTCACATTTATATCTGGGTAAAAGTAATCTACTCACAAATACTGTGTGTATCCCACATGTTACAGTAAACAACATATGTGAAACCATATGTAGTAACTGAGTTAAGTCCTCATTGTATGCAACATAGGGATCAATGATCTACTTACAGTTCAAACACACCTTGGAGTAGAATCATCAGAAAGAAGAGTGCCAGCACATACATGTGGATACAACAACTTTAAAAGAGCACACTGGGTAGGAGTTAGATGAACCGAGGGATTTTTTTCACTGCTATATTGTGCAAATTTTTATTTTAGTTTGTACAAATGCGCAAATATAATTTGCACTAAGTTTAATATATTTCTTAAAGAAAAACGAATACATATAATACATAAACCAAGCATAACTACCCTATGAGGTAAAAATAAATGTTTTAAAGAACAGACAGTTGGGATATTGCTCAATTCATGTTATTAGAAACAAAAATCAGACTGATGTTTAGTATGTATGAAGAAAAAGTTCACAGCATGAATAAAAGATTAATGATTATCCCCTGTCATCCATGTCAATAACCAAAACTAAAGTATCTCAGACATGTCCACCTTATATGGTGTCTCACTCTCAGAGGCAAAACAAGATCCTAATGTGTAACAACATAAAACAGTTTGCTTGTTCCTGACTTCTATAGAAATAAAAGCATATATTTCATGTCATTCATTTATGGTTATATTTGTTTAAACCCAAACTATATTGTCAGTTAATTTGATGGATGAATTGATGAATATTGCCATTACACCTGCTTCTAGACTGTAGAAGTAATCATCCCATGATTCACATTCTCTTAAAAGGGTTTTTTTTTGTAATCATGTGTATGAATTACCAAGGAATATATGTCTGGGAAACTTGGGATTTGAAAACAGATAACATAGGATAGAAGAATAAACTGCAAGTGATCTTGTGAACACTAAGTTGAGATGAGGAAATAAGCACAAAAATTGCTGAAGACAGGCAACATATTGTCCATTGCCATTATTTTGGAAGCAGTCAACTCTAAGCCTGTGATCTAAAGACTACTGTAATGTTTGTGAGATTGTAACTCGGGAGAACAATACTTGTCCATCAAGACTGAACACAGTGAACTCACAGAAAGCTAACAGGAGGAGATTTTGGATTCAGAACAGGTTTTCTACTTACATGAACATGATTGCAGTTGCTCAAAACAGATAGAAGAGTCTGAGTCACATGCATGCACTTATTACAGCCAGACTAAAGCTTTGTGTGTTTTTTTTTTTTTGCTTGTTTAACCAAAAGCAGGCTAAGGGAACTATGACTTCTTAAAGTGTGCATTAAATTTTTTGAGAAGAACTTTCTTTCCCTTTAAACAAGAATCGAATGACAGTCTCTCCTATCTGCTTTGTTTTCACTCCATACACAATAGGGTTCATGGTGGGAGGCATGAGTAGATAGAGATTAGCCATAATGATGTGTATGTGGGGAGGGATGGTATGTCGCCCAAAGCGGTGTGTAAAGAAGGTGAAGAAGGCTGGGACATAGGTGATGACAGTGGCACTGATGTGAGCAGTGCAAGTGCTGAAAGCCTTCTGTCAAGCATCTGCTGATGACAGACTCACAACTGCCCGTAAGATCATGGTGTAGGAGACTGTGATGCACAGGATGTCAAATCCCCCAATGAGGAGGGCAACCATTAATCCATAGATGGCATTGATCTGAACATTGCCACATGATATTTTAGCGACAGACATGTGGTCACAGTAGGTGTGGGGGATGACATTACCCCTGCAGTATGGCAGGCGCTTGGTGAGGAATGTAAATGGGATGACAAGAATCACACCCCTTAGAAAAGTGAGCATCCCTGCCTTGGCAATGACCACATTAGTGAGGATAGTGGCATAGCGCAATGGGTAACAGATGGCCACGTATCGGTCTAGGGCCATGAGCATCAGCACCCCGGATTCCATCCCTGTGAAAGTGTGCACAAAGAACATCTGAGCCAGGCAGGCCTTGAAGTCAATCTCCTTGAGATTGAGCCACAATATGCAGAGAGTGTTGGGAAGAGTGCTGGTGCACATGAGCACATCTGTGAAGGAAAGCAGGGCTAGGAAGATGTACATAGGTTTGTGGAAGACTTCTTCGGAGTAGATAAGATACATGAGTCCAAAGTTCCCTGTAAGAGCGATGCTGTACATGGTAAATAGTGGGAAGGAGATCCACAAATGCACCTGTTCCAAACCAGGGATTCCATGGAGGATAAAAGAAGCTGGAGTCAGGCTGCTGCCATTCAGAAGTGACATGAGTGTTGGAAGTTCATTGTAGAGGATTCCAGAATTTTCTCTGTAACAGAAAATATCCCTAAAGATCACAGACTATGCAATAAATGCAATTTTCCTCCCAATAAAGGCTAATTTCTCTTTCTTGTGCATCATTCTCTCTTTGACTATATGTGCTTCCCTATTTTATTTGCATGTGGTTCATACATCTTGTGTCCATGGTTTTTTATACTTTTATACTTTTATTCAAACAATAATGACTGAGGAGATGAGTTCGAGGGACACTTATAGTTGAGAAATAATTATATAGTAACTGTGGAAGAGAAGCAGTTCTCTGAAAAGAAAGACAATATTAAAATTGGAAGTTTTGGGATAAATATATAGCATTCTTTTTCTTTCCATACTTGCACAAGATAAATATTTTCACTCATACCTGCTGTTGTTGGTTGACATGTTCTGTTTGACCAAGAGTTCTTCTGTTAAAACACCCCTTGTTGGAGTTACCTTTTAGAAGTCAAATGCCAATCACGTAATTGAAAGTGAAAAGTATGCAAATTACATGGTGATGTAGACTCCAAGATGATCCATTGAGCTTTTTCAAATGTTAAGAGACAAGACTATCTTAACCTTACCATCCTTTCTACCCTGTATTCTTTTCTTTCAGAAGAAGAATACAACCCCAATGTATAAATCTGATGCTTACCCTAAAGATTAGCGATGTTTCTCAAGAAAACAATTATCCATGGGTGAAGTCTTATTCACATCTTTAGCATTCAGGAAAATAAAACCTCTATTGAGAACTTGAGAGGCAACCACAGAAGGAACATGTTATTCTATTATTCTTTCTCCCTCTCTCTCCCTTTTTCTCTCTCCATGTATGTGAATTTGTATATGTGTGCATGAGTGAACCTCCAGGGAATAGTAATCTCCCACCTGTATGGGTGTGAATAGCCTAAACATAGCTATATCTGGATGCTAAGGACACTAACTGAGCCACTGGCAATTGTCTCCTAACTATATTTATCTTCCATCATAGTCTGAAACTCAAGAGGATGTCAATTTTCCTAAGTACAGCAGGGAGTAGATCTTTATATGCTCTTTTTAAATTTAATGTACCCAAAATAAAATTGATATTACACACACACACACACACACACACACACACACACACACACACACACACACACACACGTCTGTTTTGGGGGGGGGTTGTTGTTTACTTTTCTTTTCTTTTTATGAGACACAATTTCTCTATGTAACCCATGCAATCCTGTAATTTGGTCTATAGACCAGGCTGGCCTCAAACCATAGATCCATCTACCTCTGCCTCTCTAGCGCTACAATTAAAGTTATGCACCACCATAGCCTGCATTGACATTAATATATTTTTAAAGTCAAACAATTGAGTGGTATATGTCATGCATTTAGTGTCGTTGATAAATTTTATTATTATCATCATAAATTTCTGTGGATTATTTGGGATTATCTGGAGGTATATCATCATGGTGTCTGTGAAAAAAGTGAATGTTTCTTTCTTGTTTTATGCCTTTTTCTTATCTTTGTGTAATGCTAGCATCTCTCTGCTATAGGGTATTTACCAGAGGTAGTTTTAGCAGATATCCTTTTTTTATTGATGACTGGGAATGATGGTTTAAATGAGAAATGTCCCCTAGTCTCAGGTCTTTAAACACATGGTTCACAACTTGTAGCACTTCTTGGGGGAGGATTAGGTGGTACAGCCTTGATGGATGAAGTATGCCATGGGAGAGAAGATGTTAGACTTTCAGAGTAAATGCTTTGGCCACTTCTAATCTGCTTTCTCTGCTTTGTGCTTGTTAATAAGGATGTGATCTCTCAGTTTTCCATTCTTGCTTTCAAACCTGCTGCTTGCTTCTATGCTTTCTTACTATCCCTCTAGAACCATATGCCCAAATAAACTCCTCCTTCTATAAATTGTTCTAGTGATTGCATTTTAACCCAGGAATAGAAAATAAATAATACATTTAAGTATAATGAATCCTCCTAGAGTTACAGAAAACTGGTTCCAAAGAGCATATGTAGAATTGGAATTATAAAGTGGAATTATAGCCAGGTAACACAACTACAACCATTTAAAACACATCCTTGGCTAAATGCTTGCAGGAACTCAAACCAGTTTGAAATGTGTTTATATGATTATAACACTCAAATATTTTCAAGTATATCTCTGTATTTACCCCAAAATTCGTGTTATTGGTGTCCTGGTTAGAAATAACTTTAGCTAAAACATCAGAGTTTTGTTTATCCCTCTGTCTCTCTCCCTATGTCTGCCACAATTGTCTGTCTCTCTGTTTGTGTATGTGTGTATGTGTGCTGCATTCCTGTGATAAGAGGGCACTTGGAGTTTTACAGTAGCATATGGAAGTCCTTGGAAGATGTTGGTTTCTTTCTTCCTGAAATTTTCTGTGACTTAGTGTTTGAGACAGTGACTCACACTGGACTGGAAGCTCAACAGTATGGTTACCCTGGCTGCATACCACACTCCAATGACCTCCTTATCTCCACACTACTACCATGAATGATGTCTGCCAGAGTGATGTTGTCTAAGGTTGTCTAGGTTTCTATTGTCTAGGTTCTATAGACACAATGTCATGGCATTTCTTAAAAGGAAACTATTTAATTGGGATGGCTTGTTTATAGTTTCCGAGGTTCAGTTCATTATCATCCTAGTGGGGAGCATGGAAGTGTGCAGGTACACACAGTCCTGGCAAGGTAGCTGAGATTCCCACATCTTATGAGCAACAGGAATATGACTGACACACTCAGGGGTATCTTGATAGGAAACTTCAAAGCCTGTATTACAGTGACACATTTTCTCCACAGGCCACACACACTCCAACAAAGTCACACCTTCTAATAGTGCCACTCCCTATGAGATTGTGGAGGCCAGTTACATTTAATCTATCACAGATGTCTACATCTTTATGTGTGTGGTTGGTCCCAAAAGAACAACAGCCCACATTTCTATGCTTAGGCATTTCCAGTAACCTCACATTGTTCTTGCTTGCTATGTGCTATGTACTTCTCCTGAGATCACATCCAGAGTTCATTTCCTCTTCTAGGTTGGCAGATCTTTTGTCCCCACCACCTCTCTTCTACTTCATGCTCCATTCTCCTCATTACCTGTTAATGAAAAATAATTTTCTGAGCTTATTTGGTATGGTTTCTGTTTCAGTGACCCTTTGGTTGGGCCTGTGTATCTGTTATTTCCATTCAGAGGAATCCCATGGTTGCACTGGGTAGAAAGCTGGAGGGGACCCTTTTAGACACCCTAAGCCTGCTTCTAAAACTCCTAAGGGAATACTTAAAAATAGCCGGAGTTGAGGCCAGGCTGTAGGTTCAGTCCACCAATATCAGCTCTGTAGTAACAAAGGTAAGATGTCAGGAGTTCAAGAAAAGCATACAGGGATGCAGAGGTCATAAGGAAGCAGAAAGTTTGAGTCAGGTGTAGATTAGAAGAAAGGACATATGATAGGTAGGATTTTAGTTGGAGGGGGTGGTAGGGGAGGAATAGATGGAGAGAGGAACTGGGATTGTCATGTAATTCAATCTTGTTTGTAATTCAAATATATAAAAAATAGAAAACTAAAAAATATAAAAGCATACAGAAGAAGCTCATGGTCAATATGGTCCATGGGACATCTTGAGTCAGAAAACAAAAACAAAAACAGAAACACAAAATACAATTTTCTTGGTGTGGTCTATCTAAACCTAAATCTTATTCCTTTTGAGCCAAAGAGTGGAGGATTTTTGAAGGGATCATCCCAGTCTACACTAAATGTAAATTCAGGCAACCCTATCCTAGGAATTAAGACCCCATTTTATGATAAACACAAATCACCTCAGTATTGGTTGTTTTTTGATAATTTTAAACAAAAGTAGTGAACTTACATCATTTCCAGACTTTCTTCAATGCTTTTTACTCCTATGTTTCTCCCTTCATCGTGTACAATTCAAGACCTTATTATGTTTCTACAAGTTGCTTACTTTTCTGAAAACATGGTACAAATACTGTGATGTTTGTCAACTTGATTCTAACTGGAATTAACAAAAAATGAGCACTCACCTCTGAGGGATTTTTGGTTTAAGTAGGACATTCACTTTAATGAAGATTTCTGAAGTAGGAAGGCAAAGTTACAATCCACATATTTTGGACTGAGAAAATCATCCTGAGCCATGCCTTCTCCTGGAAGCCTATATAATGACTTGGAAGAAAGTTTTTGCTTTTTGCCTCACTAGCAAGTCAATTTCTTCACTGGCATTAGAAACTGATTTTTGGGATTCTGCTCTCTACTGAAGGCCAGTTGAGACATGCAGCTTTGGGACAGATTGCTGCTGGATTCTTGAATTTTCTATTCATAGGCAGCCATTGTAGGATTACATAGACCATAGTATGTAAGTCATTATAATAAAATTCTAATAAATTAAACACCCCCTCTCTGTGTCTCATTTCAGTGTGTAAAATCTGTTACTATAGAGAATCCTAACACCTCACCTTTTCCATAGAATACATTAAAATTTCCAGTTGCAAATCCATTGTGTGGCATTTCTCATATTACCCATGAAACCAATCACCATTTACAAAGCAATAAAATCTCTCTTTTCTTCCTTCATCCCCTCACCTGTCTCCCTTTGTCTACCTTCAGATCCTCCTCACATTCCCCTGACCCTCAGACATCTCTTCATTTCTCTCTCTGTGCCCATCCCACTGTCTATTCCTTACCATCTCTCTTCAACTAAATGCTCTGTCCCTCCCCCTCCATGTCTATGTCCACCCTATTTAAACATCTCCATCTCACTTTTCCTCCCTCCTCACTTTTATCAACCTAACCCTCCACACCCCCACCTTCCTTCCTCTTCTTCATTCCTCTTCTTCCTCTGTCACAAATAGTCTCACTACATATCCATGGCTAACCTGGGGCTCTTTAAGTAGCCCAGTCTGGCACTGAACACACAGAAATCCTCTAGTCACTGCTTCATGACCATGTTTTGGGAAGGAGTGTAGAATTAAATTGTGGTTGACATGGGAAATATTCTTGCCACATTTGACCACAATGTAAACAGCAAAAATATGATATATCACGAATGTGAGCAACTATTTTATTTAAAATGCATGTGTTCATCAATATATATGTATATCTGCACTACAAAATTGTTAGGAAATGAAACATGTATGTCGAATGTTCATGAGTATAGATCAGATGTAGCGTTACTAAATAAGTAGAAGAGGTAACACTAATTATAAACATATTTTAGTCAGGATTCTCTAGAGTGAAAGAACTTCTAGGATGAATATCTCCCTATATAAAAAGGGGATTAATTAGAATGACTTGTTTGATAATCCAGCTATTGGCTAATCTAACAATGGCTGTCCATAATTGGAAAGTGCAAGGATCCAGTAGTTGCTCAGGAAAGAAGGCTAAACATCTTAGCTGGTCTTCAGTGTATCCTGGAATTACTAAGAAGTAGGCTCTACTGACAGTGAGTAAATAAACTTGCTATCAACACCAGAGCAAGGAGTTGAATGTTAAAATCTGGCTTCTTCTCTGGCCCCAGATAGGCTTCCAGCAGAAGCTGTTGCCGAGATTTGGTCTGAATTATAGATCTGCATTTAAGCTGAGTCTTCCTACCTCAAAGATTCAGATCACAGGTTGATTCTCCCACTTCCAATAACAAAAACCCCTCACAGGTGTACCCCACACTTTTCCTTCTTAGTGAAATTCAGATGTAGTCAAATTGACAAGCAAGTGTAGCCATCATAGCCCCAATAATCTTAGAAACAAACAAATACACTAATGAAAAGACCCTTGCTGTAACACAAAAGATAAATGACCCAGAGACTGATATTGTGGTTCAAACTGAAGATCAGGGTAGCAAAACCACTGACCACTCGCTGTTGCTTCAAACTCAGACTGAAAGGCTGATTCACACACCACCAAGCCTCAGACTGCTGCCTCACTTCATTGTGGCTGGAGAACCCTGATACTTCAGTGTCTTCTTATCCTCCCTGATACTAAGTCTTGCCATCTTCAGTTAGGCTGGAGAATGAATGTCTCCTATCCTCAGTGTGGTAGAAAGACTGACTAACCCTGAATTTTCTCCTGTGATATATACCTCCCGAATTCTGGGATTAAACGCAAGAGCAATGGACTCTTTGAGACTGATAAAATGTAGTGTATAACTGGGTAACCTTGACATCAGAGAGATCTGTGTACCTGTTAATCTTGAGTCCTAGAATTAGAGGTGAGTAATAGTACTCCTACCTTCTTTCCACTGGGATTAATTAAAGAAGTGTGCCTGGCTTCTCTGGCTCATGATTGACTTGGTTGTCTAATCCTCCAAAAGTTTTAACAAATCATAAATAATATATAGCTACACCTGGCCTTGGGGAAATTTCCTCCCCCAATGTGAAAGCTGCATTAAGTACAAGATTGTGTCCCACAGTCCCTCTAGGGCACTGCTGGGACAGCAGCCTGACCCCATCATGATATAGGAAGCTACATTTCAAGGTGAAAATAAGTTTGTTTCTTTTTGTTGCAAAAATTCATTTTCTATTTCTTGGAATTTGATAAGATCATACCTTGAACATCCCTGCAATTTACTTGGTCTCCAATCTGTCTGTTCCTTGAAATACACTGTGCCCACAACACAATATTTTCTGTGAAATACTCTCAAGACTGCTGTCTCCCTATGTAGTCTACTTGAAAAATGCATATGTTGACAAAATTCCTTCTGAATACACCCATATTTTACCATCAAAAATGAGCCTAGAAAGTTAATTTCCAGGTAACTTCCTAAGACTCTGTCATCTGGGGATAGGTGGGTGGGAGTGTGGCAAGCACCTGGACCTGATATGTTGTGCCCCCAAAGTAAAGCCTACTTGCTTGGCCAAAACCAAGTTGTGACCTTAGCCTTTACATTTGGTGGGTGGGATTAACAATAACAAGGAGATGCTATTTTCTTTTTAATTTTAGTTTTTTTGTTGGTTTGTTTTGATCTGTTTTGGGAGAAAAGGTTTTTCTATAATGCTTTGATGGCTGTCCTGGAACTCACTAGGAGAACAGGTGGCCTCCAACTTACAGACCTCTGCCTACCTCTGCATCCCCCACACAAAGAGTGCTGGGATTAAAGGACGGTACAATAATACCCAGCAAAGGAGACTCTTATATGGCAGGTCTACTCCTGCTTTCTTTATCTCCTGTGGTTTCATAAGTTTTTGTACAAGAGTAATCCAACTTTACCACTCCTAGGGTAACCACACCCTAACAGATCAGATTTTAGTGCTGTTTTGCATGAGACACACCCTAAATTGCCCTATTGCAATTGGAGTCTTACAGTTTATTGGCTGTCCCTGCTGGGGTTAGTGGGTGTGGTCATATGAGGGAGGTATAAAAGCAACAGCATTTGGGCCATGAGCTCTATTAGAGTCCTTGGCAGAAGAGGATAGAGTCCATCCACCTGCTCAAAGAGAAGCCTTCAGCAAGGTGTTTGGAAGTGGCATCTGGAGTTATGGAGGCAGCTCAGTGGTTCTCAGAAGGTAAATCTTACTGGAAGGCTACAGGTTGCAAGTACAAAAGCCATGCTCTACAATCTAAAAAAAAACTGGAATGTGGTTTCAATGCTTAAACAGGAGAGGAAATCCAGTGTGTTTATTTCAACAGGCTGGGAGATCAAAGCCTGATACAGCATTCACCAAATCACAAAGCTAAACACCTATAACATATATGCAGGTGAACTAGCTCATACCCATGCAGGCTTTTTGATTAATTCTTTAGTATCCGGGAGATCCTTTGAGCCCTGTTAAGTTATCTGGTGGGGCAAGGTCTCCTGGTGTCCTTGAACCCTCTTCCTTCTACAATCATTCCTCCTACTCTTATGCCAGATTCCTTGTGCTCTGCCTAATTTCTGGCAGTGGGTCTCTGCATCTTCTCCTGTCAGTTGCTGGGGGAAGCATCTCTGATGATGGTTTGGATAAGAAGCCATCTGTGAACACAGCAGAATCATTCAGTAGAAACTGTTTATTCATTTCTTTAAACATTTATTGATGTGTGTATTTATCTATTTGCCAGTTGTGTTGCATGCAATGTTGTGCATGGGCTCCTCTTCATATAGGCCTCAGGTGAGACCCGTCGTTGGTTGGCCAATCCCAAAAAATTCAAACCAGCATGGCCCCAACAGGCATTGCTGGTAGGATAGATATTAAATCAAAGATTTTGTTATGGTGACATTTTGTTCATGATATGACAAATATAGCTTGCCTGAAGATTAGTGTTCCAAGCTTGGCTCTGTATTAGCCATAAAAGCCAGGCAGTGGTGGCACACACCTTTCATTCTAGTTGCCATATTAGTTAGCCATACAGTCCAAAGACTTTTTTTTGTTTGTTTGTTTGTTTTTGTTTTTGTGTCTGGAGACAGCGTTTCTCTATGTTTCTTTGAAGGCTGCTCTGGAACTCACTCAGGAGAAAAGTATGGCCTCGGAACTCTTAGAGATCTGCCTGCCTCTTTCTGGCAAGTGCTGGGATTAAAGGTGTGTGCAACAATGCCAAGCAGAAGAGACTCTTGTATGGCAGGTCTACTCCTGCTATCTTTATCTGATGTGGTTTCACAAATTTTTTTCTTTTTTTTTTTTTAACAAGCGAAATCCAAGACTAGGACTCAAAGGTTAAGAACCCCCAAACAGATCAGATTTTAGTGCTGCTTCTCATAAGCCAGACCCTCAATTGCCCTTTGGAAAGTGGAGGCTTGAAGGGGTCTGGCTGTCCCTGAAGGGCTTAGTGGGTGTGGCCACATGAATGAGGTATAAAAACATCAGCCCTTGGGCCAGGTGCTCCTTTAGAGTCATTGGCCATATGCAAGTTACTGCATTACCCCTGGAGGCAAAGAACAGCAATTTTCACCAGGCCTATAAGGTGACAGGTTTTTTTTTTCTGTAGAAGAGGGACATGGAAAAGACTGACCTTGTTTTGTCTAGGCAAAGGGGGTGCAATCAATTTTCCAGTGTGTAGCAACTTTGTCCACAGTCTCAGCCAGGTCCTGGCAGATGGCAGGTATCACATCTCAGCATCTTGCTCACTGGTCCAGGTGCAGGAACTAAGGTGCCTCATAATCTTCTTTGGAGACTTTGGGTCACTGTCAGGATCTGACAGTCTGTCTGATATTATAAACTTTAAAGATAACAATTTAAATGCCATATTCTGCAAGTCTCTGAAGCATTAGAAGTCTGTCTGTCTGTTATAGTTACTTTCCTTAAGTACACAGGTGGCTAGGTAAGGTCTTATATCTGTAATTAACTTTCAGTCTGACTGTAACTGGTTTTAACTTATTAAAATATTTGAAACTTAGCACAGCTGAATTTAAAACTGCATAGAGTTACCTTATATTCCTTAAACAGTCGCTACATGTACACATTTTAGCTGCTTTGCTTAAACTTAACTTCTTTCTGAGACAGTGTTTTTCTGTGGCTTTGGAGTCTGTCCTGGAATTTGCTCTGCGGACCAGGCTGGCCTTGAACTCACAAAGATCCACCCACCTCTGCCTCCCAGTGGTGAGATTAAAGGCGTGTGCCACCAACGCCCTAAACTTAAAGATATGAACCACCAACGCCCTAAACTTAACTTCTGAAAACATAAACTGTAACATCTTAAAATTGATTAGCATCTTTTATTAAACAAGAGCTTTACATTGTCAGGGTTTGCTTAAAAATGATTCTAAATTGAAGCACTTTAAGTACAAACATTAATAAAAAGACATTTTAAAAGAACATAAACATATAAAAAACTGGTTTTAAAAAGAAATTTAAATTCCCTTAATGACCCAGAGACTGATATTGTGGTTCAAACTGAAGATCAGGGCAGCAAAACCGCCGACCACTAGCTGTCGCTTCAAGCTCAGACTGAAAGGCTGATTCATACACCACCAATCCTCAAACTGCAGCCTCTCTTCATTGTGGCTGGAGAACCCTAACATGTCAATGTATTCTTATCCTCCCTGATACTTGCCAACTGCAGTGACGCTGGAGAATCAATGCCTGGTATCCTCAGTGTGGTGGAAAGAATGACTAACCCAGAATTTTCTCCTGTCCTGTATACCTCCTGAATCCTGGGATTAAAGGCATGAGCAATGGACACTTTTAGTCTGATTCAATGTTGTCTATAACTGGGTGACCTTGACCTCAGACAGATCTGTCTACCTGTTAATCCTGAGCCCTAGAATTAGAGGTATGTACTAGTACTCCAGCTTCTTCCCACTGGGATTAAAGGAGTGTGCTTGGTTTCTATGGCTCATGATTGACTGGGCTGTCTGATCCTCAGCAAGCTTTAATAAATCATAAATAATGTATATCTACACCTGGCCTTGGGGAAATTTCCTCCCCCCATGTGAAAGCTGCATCAAGTAGAACATTGTGTCCCACAGTCCCTCAACTGAAGTCCCTCTAAGGCATGGCTGGGACAGTCTGGCTCTATCATAAGATAGGAAGCTATATTACAAGGTGGAAATAAGTTTGTTTCTGTTTGTTGCAAAATTTCATTTTCTATTTCTTGGAATTTGACATGATCATACCTTGAACATCCCTGCAATTCACTTGGTCTCCAATCTGTCTGTTCCTTGAAATACACTGTGCCCACACCACAAAATTTTCTGTGAGATACACTCAACACTGCTATCTCCTTATGTAGTCTACTTGAAAACTGTATATGTTGACAAAATTCCTTCTGAATACACCCATAATTTACCATCTGAAATGAGCCTAGAAAGTTAATTTCCAGGTGATCTCCTGAGACTCTGTGGTTTGGGCATAGGTGGGTAGGAAGGTGGCACTGCCCCTGTACCTGATATGCTGTGCCCAGAAGTGAAGCCTACTTGCTTCAGACAAATGCAATTTGTGACCTTAGCCTTTACATTCTGTGGGTGGGATTAACAATATCAAGGAGACTCTATTTTCTTTTTCATTTTCATTTTTATCTTGTACTTTTTTTGGTTTGATTTTGGAGACAGTGTTTTTACTCTACTGCTTTGATGATGGTCCTGGAACTCGCTAAGTAGAAATGGGTGGCCTCGAACTCATAGAGATCTGCCTGCCTCTGCCTCCGGAGAATTGGGATTAAAGTGAAAGACCCCCAAAGAGGTACTTTCTTTCGTAGAAGGAGACCCGCACCCAGGAATCAGCGAGACCACGAACTTGGATGCAAAAGCAAGAGGCTTTATTGAAGATACGGGTACCCGGGAGACTTAGCTTCTGTGAGGCCAAGCGGGCTGAGCGAAGGGAAAGAGGTCCTTATATAGGGAAAAAGGCGCAAGCTAGAAGCAGGGATTCTATTGGATAATTCTAATGAGGCATTGTACAGAGCTATTCCCATTGTTCAATGTAAATGAGGCGCTACTCAGGGTTATTCAAATGAGTCGAAGTATAGAGTCATTCAAATGAGGTGAAACACAGAGTCTTTCAAAC